>NC_048926.1:79130559-79155795 GCF_011077185.1 Oxyura jamaicensis | reverse complement strand
TTCTTTCTTTCTTTCTTTCTTTCTTTCTTTCTTTCTTTCTTTCTTTCCCTCTTTCCCTCTTTCCCTCTTTCTTTCCCTCTTTCCCTCTTTCCCTCTTTCCCTCTTTCTTTCCCTCTCTCTTTCCCTCTCTCTTTCCCTCTCTCTTTCTTCCTCTTCCTCCTTTCTCTTTCTTTCTCTTTCTCTTTCTCTTTCTCTTTCTCTTTCTCTTTCTCTTTCTCTTTCTCTTTCTCTTTCTCTTTCTTTCTCTTTCTCTTTCTCTTTCTCTTTCTCTTTCTCTTTCTCTTTCTCTTTCTTTCTTTTTTTTCTGTTATTTTCTTTCAATAGATCTACTTTTTTAAGGATATATATACATGCAGTAATGGTTACCTAAAGCAAGGAAGAGGACACTGGGCCTTAATGCTGAGATATGAGTAGCTCTGTTTCAGACTTTTTAGCTCATGAGAAAACACATTTGCAGCAGAACTTCCTGATAACCTGCTGTGCTTGACTCATCCTTAATTATTGTCTTTTCCAGTGCCCATTTCTGTTTGTTCCCCAGCCCAGAGGAACTTTTTACATTTTTTGGCTTTTGTATTTATTTTTCTTTTTATGTGCGCATCCGTGTCAGCTTCATCTTCTTCCTCCCCGGTACCTGAACACATTGTGAAGGACTATTCCTGGACCTGGCTTTAACCATCCTTTAAAATAAAGAACAAACTGCTCCCGGAGTGATAATTCTACTTAGGAATGGATAGATTCTCACAAGCTTAAATTCTGAAAGGTACACGAAATGGTCTGCTCTAAACTACACGTTGCCATGGTTACATCCTTCTGTGGCTCAGACGGGGATAGGGGCCAATTATCAAGTTTTGTTTGCTTGATTTTAAGTAGTTTGTTACCTGGATACTCAACAAATAAGAAAACTGAAAAAAGGCTTGTTTTCCTCTCCCTTAACTGAAGAAAAGAGAAAACAGTCATACCTGCATGTTAAAAAATCCAGCAACACTCGGATTCTTAGTTATGGGGTGGGGGGGAAGCAGTTCTGGACTGTTTGCTTTGCAGAGGGCTGGAAACTGGCCTGCCCATGGCTTCTGCAGCAGCATTGCAACGTGTTAGTAATTGTGGAATAAGCAATTGATCGCATAATATCGCTGTAAATCTCCACGGAGGTCGGGGAGAGGGGGTTAAATGCTGTCGTTATTTTATTGTTATTTACGCAATGGGGGTGTTTTTCTGTAAGGATCGCCAGGGTGTCTAATTAATGAAAGAAAAGGCCATTTCTGCTGGGTTGTAGCACGCTGATTCTTACCTGTGTCATTCACGTTCCTGCCTTTTAAAGATCTCCCCAGCATGTTGCGTGTATTACCATCCTCCTGGGCTTCATCAGAGGATTTGCTAACAAGCTGAAGATGGAAGAGGGAGGGAGGGTGGAGGAAGAGGGGGAGAGCAGGACAAAATTAAAATACCATCCTGTCAGTGTCCCTAATAGTTTATATGGGCAATGACAGAACAGTATTTTAATTTTTATCTGGTCTCCTTTCTACTCATTTATTCCATCTCCTGCTTGTTATCGAAGTTTCAGATTAAACTTAAAGATATGAATGTATTGCCATAATAAATTTATAAGAGGATATTTAAAGAGCAAAGATTTGAATGACACAAATGAACCTCAGTGTAGCAGAGCTGCAGAAAGGATTTGCAGAACGATGCCACAGCAGTCAGAAATGACTGCTAGAATCTCCTTAATTAAAAAAAATAAGAAAAAAAAAGGGGGGGGGGGGGGCAGGAATGCAAGAGGCACAGAAGGTGTTTCATATAAATTTAGGCTTAACTTTAAATTATTGAGGCTATTTTAAATAATCTTTAAAATGGTTAAGAACAACTAGTTTAAAGAAGATTATTGAAAAGTAAGCTGGTTAGTTAGAATGTGGAAAAACTAAGATCGTAAAAACAGCACATTTATTCCTAATATGATCCAAAAATTTGAGTTGTTTTGACTTCATCTCTGTTGCACCACTTATATCTCTAAATGGCATGAAAAGCAATGTTTAGGCAGTGTGGTCTTCATATTTGTTATTGTTTTATCCTAATGAATAGGACACTTCTGTCTGAGCAAATCAAGGAGCTGCCACTTTAAGGCAAACCCTTTTGGTTCTCGCTTTCTGGAATGAATGATGGTCCTGTTTATGAATAACTAGTTTGCAATTTGTTTAGATTACCAGCGAGAATCAAACAACATGGCTTTTCTTTGCGACTTGAACAAAATTGACATCCACCAGGAAGGTTACTAGCACAAAGCAGGGCACAGCAAGCACCAGGAGAGCGAGTGAGTGGAAAAGTGATAAAAAAACAGGTGTGACTGGTCAGATCTGCGACTGTATCTTTTGCTCTGTGAGCCTGATTTGCAATTTATTATTATAAAAAAAAAAAAAAAAGGAATTAAAAAGTGATTATCAGACCGATTCCTATTTTGCTTTTGGTAAAGCAGAGAGACATGATCTGTTGAAATGATGCTTCAGACAATTAAACTTCGTGCCAGACAGTGTCTGGAGGAAGGTTACTGCAAAAGGGCCCTGCTGGGGAGCTTGGTGGGCTGAGGAGAGCAGCCCACAGAAAAGAGCAAGGTGAGACAGAAGGCACGAGAAGGACACAAGCCTCCCAAGGGATGATGACAGAGGCTCTGCAGCCTCCTGCCATCCCAGCACATGGGGCTGGCCTCCGGGCTTTGTCACATCCCTGCAGGGACTGTCCATTGTCCAGGCTCTGGAGATGGAGTTATAAAGCAAAATGGGGAGGCAGTGGTAGAAGGGACTGCATTTTGGTCGGAAGTTTAAATCTTCCACAGAACAGCAGTGCAGTCACAAGTTCTACCTGCAGTTGTTCTCACTGCCTTGAGACTCGCTTATACGTGCACACATATACACATACACTAATAACTGCAGCGTGCGAGATAGCATCAGCCCATTTATTTAATAAACTGCTTCTAGGTGCTCGTTCAGCATGAACTTTTTCAGAGTGAAACATTTCTTTGGCTATTTAAGTTCTTTTATCTCTACCTGCATCTGATCTACCTTTTGAAAGGAAGGTATAAGAAACATATTAAGTTCAAATACTACAGCTACAGTAACACGAGGCAGAAACAGAAGTCTTTCCTTCAGTTATATGGCTACAATTCATGTCTTAGCCAGGGATTCTTATCATGGGATAAAATAAGGTTTTACACATAAATACTGCCCTGCAGCTGGTTTTTATGCCAGATCACTACAAATAACAGAGAGGTTATATTAAAACTTATATAGCTAATACCATGCCTTCTTCCAAGGGATAAATACCTATTCTTTCTTTGCTCTCACTGAAATCATTTGCAAAACTCTTTTTTGGGGCCAGAATTTTGCTTAGCAATCTCACACTCTCTATTTATACCAGAGACAACAAAATTACAGAGCAAAGAACAGGGAGAGAGAAAAAAAATGCAACAGAAAATGGAATCATAGGTATGGCTGGGCACTTAAAGCACAGATGACCCTGTTCTGCCAGCCTAGCTTAACAGGGGGTGGAAATACAAAGTCTTCCAATTAATAAGAAACAAAGAAGCAGACAAAAGCACTGAAAAAAAACAAGGCAGCAGGGGCAGGTATTTGGTTTTGAAAGAAGAGGTATTTGTGGGCAGAAGCTGTTTTTGCAGAGCGCTTGCTGAGCTCCAGGACTCAGGATGTTTGCCCATCCTTCTCCATAACCTCATCGGGTGTCGATGGGTGGCTGCTGGAGAGGGGTGATGCTGAAATCCTAGCCCAGGGCTGGTGGCTCGTGTCCATGCTGCTCTCTATTCTCTGGTCCCCTTTTTCAGTTAGGGATGAGGAGAAAGCAAGCTGGAAAAAGATGCTTCAGCAGAGGTGGCTGCAGCCCGGAGTCCCTGGGCTCCTCCAGGCTGTGGAGTGATCCTGGTGCATTCCTGGGGACTGCAGCACCAGGCTGTGGGCAGTGCTCTCCTGCCTAAATATTCCCTGTGGCTTGGCTTTTCCTGGGCTTACAGGATTCAGTCAGATCCTCAGCTTGCTCTGGATTAGCTTTACCTTTAAAGTTGGCTTGGACAACGCCAGTGGAGAAAAACAGATGTAACTTGTAACAGCATAAAAAGGCCAGGAACTTTGCAAATATGTAATTTTCTTGAAAAAACAAACAAAACCTGTTTTTCATAAAAATAATTTTAGAAAAGGCTATTTATCTTAAACAACAACAACAAAACAAAACCAACCACCCCCCCCTCCCCCAAAAACAAACACAAAACAACAACAAAAACACAGGTATTAATTTTCAGGGATGTAATTAGCATGTGATGGGCCAGATTGACCTCTGAGGTACTATCATTAAAGCTGGTTTTGTTTGTACTGTAGCTTAATTTAACCCAGTGTGTGATAGCTGGGTATGTACAGTAACCATATTGCTCCTGAGAAAAAAAAATGTGGCAATATCATGCTTTTTCACTTCTAAATTTTTCTCCTTTATATTATGCTTACACATATTTCACGTATTTAATAAAGTGCACTTTTGACTGTGAAAGTGCAGATAGATTTTTTATCTACTAATCGTATTTGGGTTTAAACTCTAAAAGTTAAAAAGGAAGTCTAAGCATCCTGACTTTCCCATTTTTGATGTAAGAGCTGACTGATTGCTCAGGAGCCGTCTGGTTCTAGCTCCCCATGTATGAAAGCCTGAGCAATGTGCACAGTATGCCCATTTTTTCAAATGAGTTGGACCCTACAGCTGCTCTTACCCATCCACCTGGACCCAAGACACTTGCCTGCATCCCTCACAGCTCAGCTCTGTGATGGACACGTCAAGGTTTGGGAGCACCTCACCTGTTCCAAAAATTAGCTGACAACTGTAATTCAACAACAGTGGTTTAGTTTGCTGCATTGTCTTTCAGCAAGCTCCATTCTTGCTTCTGTTGTAGCATTTCTCAGATAAAGAAGGTGTAGTGGGCTGGGCATGGCATTTCAAAGCCAGTCATTAGGGCTCATGAGAGGCAGGAAAAAACAACGCTGAGAAGAAAATGCTCAAGGCCCTCGCTTGCAGACAATGCATCACTTCTCTCATGTAGCACTCCTGACTGACCAAAATGATGGTTGTCATTTTACCTCATTTGCTATCCAAATGCAAAGCCAAACAGAGCAAAGCAATTGCTTGACTATAAAATTAACTCTGAAAAAGCATCTGTAATACAAGTACATATCATTATCTGTATTAACATAATTACTGGTCCACAATACCACTGCTCTTGACGCTAAATTAATGCACCTTCTTGCATGACCTAGAAATGTGGGAGAAGTGCTTATAAAAACCTCTTTTAACAGATGTTTGTGACTTTGTGGTAGACATTCACATATTGGTGCCCAACATGAAGGAGACACTTTTATATGTTACTAGAGAGGGACTGTAAAATTCAAAGCTTTTGAACATCTATAAGTAGGGCAAGGCAAATTTAATCGTATTTGGGAGCCAAACTAATAGACTGTCAGAACTCCTGGTCAGGTCCCCTGACCACTTCTTTCTCATAATTTCAAGTATTTCTGCTTCTGCTATGTCAAAGCATCCAGTGTGTCATCTGTAAGGACTATTCCAGAGCAGTAAATGTTAACCATTGGTGTGAACTTTAATTTTTAGGGAAAACTAACTATATTCTGCTATAGTTGAGCTATCTAGGTGTCATGATGGAAAAAAATGGAATCACCTTCAAACAAGCATGGTTTGGGGAGGATCCAGCAAGGGAGAAATGTTTCAGGGTTAAAATAATAACAACATAAAAATGTTGTAAGTCCTGTTTGTGGGAGAATTTTTACAATGTGACTGCTAAACCTCAGTTTGCTGTGCTGGTATCACACCCAGTAGCACTGCAACTCACGGTTTGTTTTTATCATTGTACCAATGACCATAGAAGCAGGGATGCCTGTAACTTCTTCAGAGGTTGTCACTTTCTCACAAAGAAAGGAAAGAGGGTAAGTCCCTGCCCTGGCCACAAGAGCAAATTTTGCAATTTTAGCATTTTCTAATGCTCCTCGACCGATTATTACAGATGTATTACACTTGATATTTAATTCAACTCTTGTGAAATGTATAAGATATCGTATATGGGTGCATGGACAGTGGTTAGCAAGACCTTGCAAGAACAAGTTCAGCAGAGAGTGAGTCTTCTTTAGCATAGCTTTAGAGATACCTGTCATTTAGGTACCTTGTTCACTTTATTTGAAAGATCCATTTTTCACCCCTGGCTAGATATGCCTCCCTTTTTTGTACAGAATCACAGAATGGTTGAGGCTGACAGGGCCCTCAGGAGCTCATCTGGTCCCACCCCTGCTCCAGCAGGGCCACCCAGAGCAGGGTGCCCAGGCCCATGTCCAGGTGATTTCAGAAGAACCCCCAGGAGGAGACCCCACAGCCTCTGGGCAGCCTGTGCCAGTGCTCAGCCACCCGCACAGCACAGCAGTGCTGCCTGGTGCTCAGGGGAACCTCCTTGCTCCAGTTTGTGCCTGCTGCCTCCTGTCCTGTCCCTGGGCACCACTGACAGAAGCCTGGCTCCATCCTCTTTGCACCCTCCCTTCAGGTGTTTATGGACACTGATGAGATCCCCCTGAGCCTCCCCTTCTCCATGCCGAGCAGTCCCAGCTCTCCCAGCCTCTCTTCCCATCCCTTGATCATCGTGGTGGCCCTCTGTTGGAGTCTTTCCAGTATGCTTCAGACTGCCTTGCACTGTGGTCCCAGAACAGGACATGGCCAGGCCTGCACGACATGGAACTCAGCCAGCTGGAAGGGCTTGGAGCTGGGATGCTACTCCGTTACTCAGTCTCTTCCCTCTGTCAGAGTGAATTACTGTGCTAAGCACATCACCGTTTGCTGTGGCTGTGAACTTCAATATTTTACCTCTGTAGTCTTTCTGCACCTTCCATAGAGCTCAGAGGTGGGAAACGTGTTTCCCTTTCCATGCCAGGCTCTGCCCCAGGCCAGATCCTCTGCCTGCCCTGCATGCTGGTGGAGTATAGTGCTTCACGTTCCAGAAGGAGGTAATTGCTCTGTTTGTACCTGTTTATATAACCACATTCAGTTCTGGAGATGGAATGTGTGTTAAGAGTTTAGTGCCATTAAAAAATGGACATCAGCCAAAGGGCTGCACTAACAGGGCCTACTGCATTTGCTGCATTTTCCTCTCTTCAGTAGCAAGGCAAACACGAGTGCTAGGTGTAGCAAGCCTTCAGAAGGTGCACCTTTCATATCCCAAGAGTTAGTGTTCACAGTGCTGGTGCAAGATCTCTCAGCACATAATGAGAGAAAGTTGAGTTGTGTAGATTAGCTTACGGGACAGCATTTTCAGGATTTTCTAAGGGATACACCTACCTAAACCCAATTTTAAGAAGCATTTCTTTTCCCTTCAGACAGATGAAGGGTCCTCTGTGATTTAGGAACTTCTGAGAGCCCTACACTTTTAATGGCCCCAGGGGAAAGACAGTAGTATGCACTGTCCTGTAACTTCATCTAGGTTTCAGAAATGTAACGGCACTTGATCATTGTCGCAGCGTGAACTTCAACCCAGCTGGGAAGTGTGTCTTCAAGCAACACAAGTGCCTGAATGTCAGAAATACCTTCAAGTATTAAACCCTGTGCCTTTAAGGGGGGTGCATTTGGCATTAAACAGACTTTCCAGCTAATGAATTTCTCAAGTTACAAGAATAATGGCCTTTTTAATCTTAGCAAGAGTAATTAAACAGACATTTGTTATTAATGATGTTGTTAATGGCAGCAGATATTGAATTTTCTCTGTAGATATCATACTGTTGTATAGTGATTTTTTGAAGGTTTTTATTAACTTGATTGGGCAGTGAAGCTAAAAATGTAGATTATAATTTTCTCCTGTTTCTGAAGGTATTTATTTTTTCCATGTGTCTGGAAAATTCTTCATTGCCTTCATTTTATTATTGTTGGAGATCCTTGCCTTTGCCTTTCTTCATCGGCCAATGTGACAGCAAAAGAAGGACAAGATCCCATCTCCTGATACCTGTGAATTGCTTGGAATCATTTTTGTAGAAAGAGATGTGGGTGGCAGCAACTATTTCTGCAGTCCTTTTGCAAGGCTTGCTGGGAGTTCCCATCTGTGCTTCACCTCAGGGAAATGTGTGTCTATTACATGTCCAGCTACAAAGCCTGGTTTACAAAACCTGGTCGAACAAAACCAGGAAGCAGTTGCTCAATCTTACTCAATGCTGTGGAGCAGTCTGCAGCTGTGGAGATGTCCCTGTGGTGGAGGCTCCTTCATTCTACTTCTCTTACACATGTATTTTCTGCATTATGACTTCAGATATATCTGAGTATCTGAACATTGTTGGACATTCTGCTCCTTGCTTTACGTAGTTTTCCTTGGGTTTATCACTTGCCAGTAGTTATGGAAATCACAACATCTTGTGTTCTTTCTTATCATCCTTTACTAGTCCTGGGAGCAATGACAAATAAAACGTGTGTTTATTACCATGTGGGATTCTCAGACCATTGCGATGGGAAGACAGTTTAATCAGAGTAATTTTTCCATGAAATGAAAGCCTTTCCTGACCAGGCTTAGAAGCAGCTTTTGTAGTGACATGGGACCCTGCTTGACTCCTTGTGCCTTTTACATCTTAATTTCTCCTGAGAAAAATGTTCAACAAAAAGCTTTTAAAAATCCCCCAAACTCCAGAGACCAGGATTTGTCTGCTTTTGGATTGTGTCTGTTGGTGGATGCTTTCCAAGCTCTCATGTTTCTGTGAATTCCAGTTTACACCTTTTAAAAATGCTCCTTTTGATTTGGCTCACTGTCCTTCTGGGTTTGGTCTCAGCTCCAAGCCTGTTTCAACCACATGCACAACCTGCCTTTGCTGCTCTTCCAAGTATTACTACACATTTAAAAGAAAGGGGGGAAAAAAAACAAACAAAACAAAAAGCCCTGGCATTAGCTGCTAATTTCCCTTCCTCTGTCAAGCTTGCACTAGTAGCTCTGAGTAATTTGGTCTCATTTTCTCAGGGGAGTAGGACTGAAATAATCCAATGTTTATTTTTATACAAATTCTCACAGTGCTACAATGTTTCAGAGACTTCCTGGGATGTTTCTAGTTTTTTCACAGGCTAAAAGGCCATTCTCAGAGGTAGCTCCTTCATGTAAACCTAAAAATGGCACTTTCCCACAATACAGCTTATCAGGAAGTTTAAAGTTCAATAGTCTCCCTCTTGCTCTCTCTCCCTGTCTCACACACATGAAAGTAAAAAATAAAAAAAAAGAAGGGGCTGTTCCAGTTCTGCTGAGAGTTGCCTTTCAATCATTTCATTTCAGTGTGCTGACTGATCTTAATAGCTTGGTGGGACCTGTGATGGCCTAACGGCAGAAAGAGGCAAAATTTGTGGGGAAAGATAGCCACTTTTATTCAATAAGTTTTGATGGATTTTTGCAGCAAGTGATGAGCAATGCTCACAATACTCCTCTTGCTCTGGATTTATGGACGTACAGCCATACATGTAGACACAAAGTTAATCTGAGTGCCAAGACATTAATATTTGAATGGCTTGATTCTGCTGTCTCTTGAGTGTCTGGGATGGTTTGATTAAGAGTGATTAGATGAAATGTTGTGTAACTTCAGTACTCTGAGGATGGGTTTTCCAGGGCAGATTGGTTTGGTTTTAATTCTGCTTACTTCCAATCCCAAAGTGACTGCCAGCAAAACTGTTCAAGAAATCAAAGTGAGCTGAGTTAGTGCTGGGCATGTCTGAAAACCTTGGGTAAAGTCCTGGTCTCCCAGTTTTTCTTATGTGAATAAAGAGTAGTCACTTTAGCACTGGTGCCAGGGTCACAGGAAAAGAAGCCTGTTTTCTTTCTCTGGTGTTTTGTGCAGGGTCTCAATGTACTGCAGAATGAAAGCAGAAGCCCACTATTTTTTCTCTGTTAGACTACAGCTCTTCAGATTGAAGAGGGGAGAGAGACAGCACTGGTCCTGCAGTGGTGGTGTGCTCTGTTCTTTTCTGAAAATGACAAATTTCAGGTGTCCAGCAGCCACTGTCCAGCACCAAGGTGAGCAGGTGCTGGCAGACTGCTAATGCAGCAATAGCCAAAACTGGGAAGATTTTATCCTTGTAGTTCGCTCTCTCTGGCTGAGGTGAGGTGTCACTTGTGAGTGTGGGTTTGCTAGCTTGTGTAGAAAAGGAAAAGTGAGTAAAACCTGTGCAGCTTAAAGCTGAAGCCCATAAACATTATGTTTGCCCCACTACATCATTTTTCCAGGAAACAGGAATGCAAAAAACTGCAGACTAAGTGGCCACAGTAAGAAGAGTGTGAAAAAGTCACTAAGAGCTGCAGCACAATGAAGCGGCAATAAAAGCAAAAGGGAGGTGAAAAAAAGATGCTAAACTGACATTTAAATATAAAGGAAGCAACTATGCTTAGATGGCCTTTAGAAAGGAGAAAAGAGCTGTTATTTTAGTGCTTCTAAGTAGTCAAGAAAATGTTGATATGAGATTTACGTTAATAGTTTCAGATGCTGTGAATAAAACTAAACTGAACACAGACCCTCATTGTCATCACAAATTCTATTTTTTGAATTTTGCATCCGAAGAAGAAGATCCAGAGCAAGATAAGCAACAAACTTTACTGTGTTTAGCCACAGTAGTATGCCTAATCTCTTTGAATTTCAGTTTTCTTTTTTTTTTTCTTTTTTTTTTTTTTTTTTTAATACTTAGGCAATAGGATTATCTCATTGAATTGTAGCTGTCTTGAAGTTGTTAGTGTCTAGCCTCAGTTAACTGCCCAGCTCTTTCCATAGCCAAGGGAGAAATGAAGATATCTCCAAGGGTCAACTCTCCACACCTTGGCTCAGGTAAAGCCCGTCAGAAGAAGCGTACTTATTTTTGATCACTATAAATGTCTTTCAGAGGGAGTTACAAAACAGAGATAAATATTCTCCTGGGTTTCAGCCACTAAGTGGAAAATTTCAAAATTAAACAAAATCTCAAGTGAAAAGTATCACCCTGAGTAAGAAGTCCGCAGTTCTGTTTAAAACAAGTTGAAACGTTGTTTTGATGAACAATTTCAAAACATTTCTTCCTGACCTTTCCCAAATCTTGACAAACTCCAGAAGTGTTTGTTCTAGAGGCACCTTGGGTGTCTGCATCTCCAGCCCTGAGCAGTCTGCATTGGAGAGCCCACAGCTCAGGGGAGCTCAGTCTCCCTTGGGAGGGAAGGGAGCCCTTCTCTCACAGGTGAGAGGCAGAACAGGAAGAAAGTCACACGGGATAGTTTTAGAAACCTGCCCGAACAACAGATTTTCAAAACTGGCACAGCTGCCAATTTCTTGGCTTCAACCAGAACTTCAGAATCGTTCTGTTCCCATGGAGCAGCTACTTTTTGACAAATCAGCATTTTCCAGTGGGAAAAAAAGAAAAACAAAAACATTCAGCTGGAACTGTTGCAGTCATTTCTAGTAACAATCAGCTGTGAGATGATAAATTGGAGAAGGGATCTAGCAGTGGAAATGCATCACAGCACTACACTGAACACCATGACCTACCAGAGCAGGTAGAGTTCACAACCTTTGTCGTGCAGTTTATTTGTTGTGCCTGCCAAAATATTTGCACCAAATGGTGAAGAGATAATTCTTTGCTTCTTCATGACAGACTTCCTTAAGCACCACAAACTTTCAGGTGTTAGGGAGTTGCCATCCTCCCACCTTCTCCTTCATCCTTTGTTGTTTTCTTGTACAAATATCAGACCATAAACTTTTTTTTGGGTCATTCCTGGTGGGACATACAAAATGCCCACCTAGTGTTGCTCCATATATTCAAAGTCCTTATACTTTATCTGATGAAAACAGAACACTTAGAACATTTCATCAAGTCAGAAGAGTAGCATGTATTTATTTTTTTATTTTTTATTTTTTAGTAATAGGAGTCAGGTGCTTTGTTTATTATCATTCTCTGGCAACGAGGAGGTAAAATAAAGCAGACACTGCTCCTTAGCAAGTTGAATGAGGAGCCATTTCCAGCTGTTCTCTCAGGCAAGGCTCTTGATCAGTAATCTTGTTAGAGATAATTATGAATACATTCAAGGGTAATTATAGCAGAAACCTCTTTTACGTGTAAGCAGTTGCCATTATAGCAGTGTGAGAGGCTTTGCGTTGGCCACTGGGGAAATAAACCTCCAAACCTGAATTCAAGGTGCTGTTGTTGCAAAAGGGAAAAAAGACATCAGGAAAAGACCCCTGTCACCTGCATACATGCTCACCCCTTTCAGATTTTGAATACCTAGAGCTGAGAAAGTCGTCCTGCTTCGGGAACAAACTGCAGGATTTGGCTGAACTTTTGAGAACAGTGTCATCCATAGCTCTCAGCTGTCTTCTCTACTCAGAAAGGTATTGCCTTATTTTAACCTCTGTTGTCTTACTGTATCCAGAAAAAAAAAAAAAAAATCTCCTTGGAAAGTTTCAATAATAAATGTTCTGTAAGAACAACTGTTTTAGAAAGGATACCTGAGCTGATATTTGCCTTCTTTTCCTGTAATGCTGCTCTAAGTATCAGAACAGAAGGTGTTTTCTATCTTTTTTTTTTTCTTTTTCCCAGTTTGTTAAAAGACAGATTTACAGTTATTTGTACTATGATAGTGTATCTGATGGTTCCCTGCAAAATTAAAAGCCTGTTGTATCAGAGAAGAAGATAGTCCCGACAGTTATGCTTCTGCAATTGAAAAGAGGAGGCAACAGTATGGGAGAAGAGGATATTGTACTATTGTGTATCGTGTTATTACAGATAGGGAGCTGAGACATAAAAAGATTAGATAACTTGACCAAAACTGCATAGGAAGTCTGTGGTAGACACAAGAATTAAATGCAGATCTCCCAGCCTTCTGTCTGGTTCTTCAGTCATGAACCTATTGTTCCTCTCTCCCTTGTTTCTTAATTGGGTCCATAGACACATTTTATTAGTGACTTCTGCTAAGTATCATGCCTGTAGGTAAAGCTCCTCCACTTTTTCCTTTTTTATTTTTTATTTATTTATTTTTAAGGTACAGTTATGAAACTTTAATAATTAGGGCATCCTTCCACTTTTTTTTTTTTTTTTTTTATACACATTCTTTTTTGCTCCTGGTGCCTGACAATAATGGCTCAGTAATTACTGAACTAATGTTATCAATTCCAACAGATATCACATTTATTAAACAGAAAATGCTATGTTGCTGTTCATCAGCTAGGAATGTGTATAATTGAAACATGAAAATGAAGTCTGTACGAATATGTGTGATTCATCACGAATTCTGCAAGCCTTACACTAACTCTTCTTTTCTTAATTAAGCTGTCAAATGGAAAACTTATAATTAATGCAACAGCATATTTTGTAGGAGTTCTTTCCTACCCCCATACAAAGCTCGATTCAGCAGAAACATTACAAGGATTACATGTGTAGATTGGGCACCCTTGTCTTATTAAGCAAAAATTTTGCTGTCCTGAGTGCCTATTTTTAGTCCATCCCACTGGGATTTTCCAGGAAAAATGAACATGGGATTGAGAGTCACTCATTATTTTTCTGGGTCCCTTTCTATGCACAAGTAGTTATTCACTTGCTGTGAGAAACTTGTCTTACAGGCCTACTGGAGCATTAAGACCGTAGGGATAGACATGGATACAGCACATTTTCTTAACCTGTGCAGGCTGAGTAGTTTGGTTCTTAGTCTGAATGTAGACTGAACCTTGTGGTCAAGGCCTGCCCAATACTTTAGGACATCTGCACTCAGGACAACTCAGAGGTTGTAAAATACCTAGACTTCCTTGGCCCGTAGGTTCAAAAGTGGTGGTCATGGCTCCACTCTTCATATCTATATGATATGATAGCCCAAACAAACATCGTGTTTTTCACTCAGTATGCACCTTTTTTTTTTTTTTCCAGCAGGATCACAGATGCCAAGGTGAGACCCATCTGCTCTGAAAGATAACATAGCCCTTTCCTAAATAGGTTTCCTCACTTCTCTATACTGTGTATTTCTATTCCAGAAGCAACTGCATTTCAGCATTGTTTGTCTGTAGGCAGCTTATGAAACACCTTGGTGTGCTTACCCACCTGCTAGTCATAAAACCTAGCAATTTAAAAGTATTCTATTTGTCCTTTTATCCAGGAATCTGAGTGTTTTACAAAGTATTTACATTTCCCACTTCCCACTGTAAAGTAATAACGTCCAGTGCCCCATTTTACAGACAGGGAAAGCAAAGCAGGGCTTGGCGGGACAGCTCAAGCCCCAGCTTCTAAGCTTGGACACGGCAGTGAAGAGCCTCCAGTCAAGGCTGTCATGGTCATCCCTGCCTCTGCTCTGCCCTGACCACCAGCAACTGCAGCCTTTGCACTCTCAATCATTTTTTCTCTGGTCATGATTATTTCACTTGTAATCCCCTGTAATAACTCCAGATTACACAGAGAGATGCCAGTTTCCACAGGGTGGGGTGGGACAGCAGGCATAATGCAGGAGGAGACATCTCTCCCCTTGCAACATCAAAGCCACAAGATTTCCATACTCCTTTTTATTTTTTTTTCTTTTCTTTTCTTTTTTCTTTTTATACTTTACATCTGATTACAACTATTTTCACTTTAGTGCCAAAAGAGAATACCTAAAACAGTGTAGAAGAGGAAGACACAGGGGTTTGTGGGCACTTGCAGCTGCCAAATAGAGCAGCTGTAATGCTGCGGGTGCTTGGGAAACCAATTAGAAGCACATGGAGTGACAAAAAAATGTATGTAACATAAGATTAGCACAGTGAATGCAGCCACACTGTGTGAAACTTAGGCAAACTAGGGCTGGCTGGCACCAAGGATCAGTGAAAGTAAAATGCAGTTACGATGCCTCAAAGAGAAATTGAACATTAGTGCTGGGAAATAAGGAAATATTCTCCCTGTGATCCCAACTGCAGCTTAAGTACAAGGATACATCAATGTCAAGAAAATTGTTTTTAAAAAAGTAAGTATGTTAAAAGCGAGTCTAGTTCACAACTGGGTTCTGTGGGAAAACTGTTACCTTTGACGATGCCCTGACTTTTTGTGTGGCACAGGTCAGGGGCTGTAAGCCCCGGCTGAAGCATTTTCTTTTACCCTTTGCAAAGCAATGCATCTAACAGGCTGAAGGAGGGTGTTGAGACAAAAGTCAGACAGGTCCTCTTAAACATATACATATATATATATATTTAATATATATATATATATTTAAAAAGGGAAAACAAAACAAGGGAAAACAAAAAGAGCCAAGATCTGAAGAGTCCTATAGATTCATTAGCTAGCAATGTATTTTCAGGCACTCATTTAGAGTTATATTTTTTTCAATACAAGAGCGATGATAAGGCTAGAAATCAGTTTATGCAGTTACACAGAGCTGCAGAGAAAAGCTGTACTTTTCACTGTCTTCACTGTCTATCATCAGAAAGAAAAGGAATGTAAGGCAGAAGTTTCCACTCTGCAGGTAGGGGATCCAAGATTATTACTCCAAGAATAAAGTCCTGGAGATGATGAAAGACCTAGGATTTTGTTTGCACATGACAGAAATTGAGAATTTCTGCTGACGGTGGTCCAAAATTTGTAAGGCAACTCTTGCAAAAATTGAGTAGTAATGTAATCTTTTAATACATTTAGCTGGTGACAGAACAGAAATGCAGGTCACAGTAAACTGATTACTCAAAGGAATAACCAGAATGATAGGAGCAGAGGCTCCTGCATGTACGCACAGATGACATACATTATTGTTGAAGTCCATCCAGCAGTTATCACACTCCAATAAACAAGATTTTATTTTTATTTTATTTTTTTTTTTTTTCCTATTGAGATATTGTACAAGTATATTGAAGAATATCCAGGGCCTTACTTTGTGGACTTCTTGGCATTGTGCTGTTGACAATATTACTATTCCTCTCAAAGAAAAAATAAGGCTGAGCCTCTAACAAGTGTTTGTCCTCCAAGACTAGATATAGTGTAAGTCCTTTCAGCAGCCCCAGACTTCTTTATTTCCTGGTGACTGAACAGAAAAGTTCTATACACCCCACATATACTTTGTGAAATATTTAAAGCCCCTTATTTTTTAAGCCAGCTGTGTAAGTTTTGTCTTTGTCCTCCACCCTGCAAGTCCAGAGCACATGGTTTAAGTATGTAGGACAAGTACTGCTGTGAGTAGAAAATGAGCAAGGAGAAGAGTCTGCATTAGTCTTTACCAACCGCAGAATAATAATTATTAAGGAACAAAACCTATAAGATAGTCACAGCCTTGCTTGAAAATTATCTCCACCTCTATTGCCAGCAGAAACCATGCTGTAGTCAAGACTGACAAGCAAGGGTGAGAGCAGAATACTCATATATTTCAGTAATATGCCTGTTCCGGGAAACGGAAAAGACAGACAGAGGAAAGAGACAGCACTATGTCCCATCTGTGCAAACCAAAAATGCTGCGAGTAGGTCAGAACGAGTTGTACAACTGCCCCTGATAATTAAATCTATGGCCTCCATAAAGCTTCTTAATGAGAATGTTTTACTGGCTTGGCCTTATATCACTGGTAACAATTAATTTGCATTTTAGAATGTTTCTATTTATCCACTGCTTGCAATTTTAATATTTGTCTTTACAGAGTGAGGTGCAAAAGTCTGATTTGTTTGCTCAGGATTTACTTCTCTAATTTTGACTACCAGATGGAATAGCAACACTTTAAATGAGAATTTTTGTGATATTTCAAAACGGAGTAAAAATGTTTTCCTCAGCACAATTTAAAATGGCCTTTGAATATGTAGTCCAAAGAACTTTGAAAAGCATGTTGACTTTTTGGTGTTCTTGTTTTGAAAAGCTTATCCTTACATGTACTGTAAGGAAAAAAGTTGTATTTAGGGACTATTTTGTGTAGAACATGTTGAATTTATGCTCCTGATTCAATGACCAAATTCCAGCTAGATCCAAAGCAACAACACTTTTGTTTGAGCTGGTGGAGGCACTTCTCTATGGCAAAGTTCGAAAGCTAATCCTTAGGATTTTAGTTTCTTTAAAACAAAACAAGAGGAAAAAAAAATATCAGACTACCAGATGCGGATGTTTGCTCAGACATTTGTAGAAGTGAGAATGCGTCTGGCTGTTTGGAGCATTATTTCTGCATCGTGATGTCTTTTGTGCCATGGAACCTGCTGTGAAACCTGCTCTCAGTGTAACAGCTCATATGGAAAGATCAAGGGTGCATCGCTTTGCTGGCATGGCTGCAGGATAAACAGTTCTTAACCAGACTATCACACACTGCTAGAGTTTCTGAACAAGAAGTTATGAAGTTAAAGACACTGGGTTTTGCCCTCATTTAAAAATAAAATACTGCCTGGAAGAACTGAGTTTGAGGACGAGAAAGAAGGGGTTTGAAATCCACATCTGAACCTGGAAGAAATTTCTGCTGTTAGTCCCTTGCTCTCACACCAGTTTTTTTTTTTTTTTCTAGCCAAACCACAGAGTATTTCTGAAAGAACAATCCAGTCAGGATAAAATCCGGGTTAGGGTTTCATGGAAGCCATTCCTGGACTGCATTTTGTACTGACTTAAAGGGTCAGTTTTACAGGTGGAAAGACCAAGGTAGAGAAGATAGTGTTACTTGCTGCAGAATACAGTGATAAAGAACAGAACAGAAAACACTAAATCTGCTATGGATTGACTTATTAACATCTTTTAAATAATTTTTGTTAACCTCCATAGCACTTTACCGCTCCTATGCCAGCAGATGCTCTCACACATAAATATTTCCCATGAATTCTGAAACCTGAAACAGGTTCAAAATGTTATTTCTTTTGTTTGCTTGCATCCTTGCTTGGCAATGCTCAGTACTTCTCTAAGCCCATGTTTTCAGACACATTTCCCCCACATTTTGCACAAAGTTCTACCATTACTCAGCCTCCACTTTAGAAAGATGATAACAAGATAAAGTCTTCAGACATCTCCGTGAACACAACCAGACCTGACTTCCCTGCTACTCAAGGTCTCGTGAAGTAGGCACTTGACTGAGAGTTATTTGGAAGACACATCTTTCAATGATAAGGTTGGGTGATAAATGTCCAAAGCCAGCATGGGACACTGCAGAGGAAGTGCCATAAATTTACCGCTGAATCAGCTCTAAGGAGGAGAGCTGGGGCTAAAGAATCACAGCTGTCATTTGGCTGTGGGAAACAGTTCAGGGATCATTAGTATTGGTCATTCCCATGAACTCAAGGTTCGCAGTGGGGAATGCCGGGAGGTGACACCGCAATCTGTGCAGATCTTGAATCTCAAAGATGAAAGATTGCCTGTTGTTAATAAACAGGTTATATTCCATGTTCAAAAACCAAATGTATTTTCCAGTTCTTAGTTTGTCTTTCCTTAATTTGCAAATATTAAAAACTAAAAAGGTGACTGATAAAAGGGGGGGGGTGGAGGTGGGGGAACAAGGAGAACAAGTTCTTAGAGTTTTCACCTTAGATTCAGTTTAGTACAATGGCATTTTTTGTAAAACAGTTCCTGGTAGTTGGGAAACGCTGTAGCACAGTCAGGCTTTTAAAATTTTATATTACATGTTGAGATAAGTCAGACATTTTTGGTCAAATGATTTGAAAAGAAATCTCTTTTCCCAGCACTTCTCCTCACCCTTGTCTCCCAAATGATACTGTAGAGAGCAAGTTGGAGAAACACAAACATTAATTAGACTTCCTGGATTTCAGCAAGGCCTTTGACACTGTCCCCTTTATGATCCTCATAGAGGAACCCTTGATATATGATTCTATGATTCTATGGATGAGCAGACAGTAAATGGATCAAAAATTGAATAGCCAGACCCAGAGGGTCAATGGTGCAAGGCCTGGTGGGAGGCCAGTACAAAGTGGGGTACCCCAGGAGCTGTTACTGGGTCTGGTCCTGTTTAACAACTTCATTAATGATCTGGATGGCAGGTAGAGTGCACGCTCAATAAATTTGCAGATGACAGGGAACTGGGGCCGTGGCTGACCCACCAGAGGGCTGCGCTGCCATCCAGGTGGGCTCAGCAGGCCAGAGAGGTGGGCTGACAGGAGCAAAGTATCTCTAGCAGGCTGAGGGAGGAAATTCTTCCTCTCTACTCAGCACTGGTGAGGCTGCATCTGGAGCAATGGGTCCAGCTCTGGGCTGCCCAGTACAAGGCAAACCTAAACATACTGGAAACACTCCAACAGAGGGACAACAAGTTGATCAGGGGATGGGAGCCCCTCTCCTGTGAGGAAAGGCTGAGAGAGCTGGGACTGCTCAGCCTGGAGAAGGGGAGGCTCAGCGGGATCTCATCAGTGTCCATAAACACCTGAAGGGAGGGTGCAAAGAGGACAGAGCCAGGCTCCTGTCAGGGGTGCCCAGGGACAGGACAAGAGGCAGTGGGCACAAAGTAGAGCACAGGAAGCTCCCTCTGACCACCAGGAGCACTTCTGTGCTGTGCAGGTGATGGACAGTGGCACTGGTTGCCCAGACAGGTTCTGCCCAGACAGGGTCTCCTCCTTGGGGATCTTCAACAACAGTCTGGATGTGTGCCTGGGCACCCTGCTCTGGGTATGTTTCTGGAGCAGGGGTGGGACCAGATGAGCTCAAGAGGTCCATTCCAACCTAAATCCTTCTGTGATTGTGTAACTGGCTAGAACATGGCAAAATGGTGCATAACATATCTCAGACTCATATTTTTAGTTCTAAGTGACTGTTATCATTGGCATTTTTACTGCATACTTTTGAAAGCAGCACAAAAAAAAACACACCTCACCCTCCTGCAGTTGTTGATTTTGATGATGTTCTTTCCAAGCTTGATAGTAATTGTACCTCAAATAGTGGCAGGGCTGCTGTTAGCTGGGGCAAATCCACCAAGCACAAGTGCTGAGGTGGTGCTATAGGGTGTGCAGTGCTTGTGGGGCAAAGTTAATTGTGCAGTACTGGGGAGTTGCATGGGTCTAAGTGGGACATGGAGGTTTCATTTTTGTTATCACCACAGCAGAAGGAGAGCCTGTGTGAAAGCAGTTTTCCAGGGGAAGAAAAATGAAAAGTCTTGGTCTTCTTGTCAGTACAGGTGATGGACTGCTGTTACTACTATCTTATATCTAAAAAAGCAGATAGGATAGAGGAGAGAAGGACTGTAAAAAGGACAAGGCTGGGAATCATTCAGTAACACGAGAACAGATGATTTGATCCTACTGCATCTACAATTCAAATGCATCAGGGCTTTTCCTGTAATGGTTTCCTTTTCATGTGATTTATTTATTTATTTATTTATTTATTTATTTATTTATTTTGTGCTACAGAAAGTAGAAACCATGCCCAGAGTAATATTAATTTCATTTCAAAAAGCTGAGGTAAATCATAGGTGAAGGCCAGCATCTCAGGCCCCAAATCTGCAATCACATTGTTTCATGAGTATCATGAGGCGGATGTGTCTTTTAATTTTGGAAGGAGACTCTGAGGCACTGTCTGCCAAGATTTTCAAGCCTATTTGTGCTCTTAAAAATATCTGAGAACCAGGATCTGGATGACCTGCTCCCACTTTCAAAAGTAGCCGTGGCACTTTGCATTGGAAAGTCTCTTTGAAAGTAAACAGCACATGGGTTTCTGGGTGTTACAACCACTTCTCATCTCAAATGTAACTTTCTGACTTTCCTGAGTGAAATTAGAAAAGGGCCTTTGGCAAAAACAGCTGACTCAAAAGCACTGAAGAGGCAGTGTTGCTGGTGTAACTTCCTTATTTTAATGAAAGCTTGTGCTTAAATACACATTCCATGGTACCTCTGGAGTTTCATCTGAATGTTATAATTAATCCTTATCCATAAAAACAATGGAATGAATATGTCCCCCAAACTCCTCCCCTTTTATTTTTTTCATTCATAACTTATTGACCAGACCAATGTTTGAGCTGATTTTGCTTTCGCTTCATAGTTTCTTCACAATTTAATGACTATACTTCAGTTTAGTCTGAGGATGGAACAGTGCCAGCTCAGCAATACTTCACTCTGAGTGAGAAGCCTCTGGTGTTTGGATGGAGATACACAAAATTGGATAGAACTGATGGGTTTGAAGGCAGAAGTAGTTTTAAGGGGTAAGAAACCAAGGCAACCACTGCACGTCATGCCTGGATGAACAGTCCTAGCCTGCTAGTTGTGCAAGCATTTTGTAAGGGACTTCAGAGAGAAAGTGCCCTGTGCTTCATTCCCTGTCAGGCTAAGGCACAATCGCCTTACATCCTTTCCTTGGATCATCAGGTTTAAGGGGATTACACAACAAATACTGCTTTTGGGCTATACACTGAAGAGGGAGAGGGGAGGTTGATAGGAAAACCTATTCATGACTGAAACATCAACTTTAAAGAGTGAAAGAAAAACTCTCAAGTGTTTGTTTCTCCCTAAACTACTTTTACTGAAACATTTTACAAATATCTTTCCATGCCGAAACTATTTTAAACAGTATTATTTATTAAATATTTGAAATTTATTTTAAAACAAACATTCTATGTGCCAAACTATCAAATGTATACAAAACTCCTGTGCCTCAGAAAAGAGCCCAGGTATTCACAAAATACTTCAATTTCTGCTCTAAATGTCATAATCTCAGCACATGAATTGTTATGGCATCTATCAAAACAAGGTAGCAAATAAACGAGACAAAAAAAAAAAAGACGGAAAAAATCAAAGTCAACAGGTAAGAGAAAGCAAGAAAAATAGAAACATCAGAAACTGGAATAGAAAGAAGCTGTAGATTTCTCCTGTTTTTAATCCAGGTTTTCTTCAGGAATCTACAGTCAACCATTTCAGAAAAGAATACCAGAACAGAAACAGTTTTTCCTGAAATTTTCTGCTTTTTGTGTATGATCCTTGCCTTTGCAGACAGACCTTTAAATCACTTGTACTGCATGTCATGCCTTATGGAGGAGGCTAAAAGATGATATTGTTCCCACATGTGAGAGCTATCTGCTTTGCATGTACAGATCCTTCGATAATCTCCTGTGGTGCAATGGTGGTCTGTTATTGTTAGCTGTTCATTCAACTAATAAAACATTTGTTTCAAGGCTTCTTGGATATTCTAGAATCAAGTTAATTCTTCTTTTAAAGACTTTTGAAGTAATAACACATGACCCAAATATAGTCGCAAAGTTCAAGTTTTTATTCTCTGGCTCCTTTATCATTGATCATTGGAGATAATTTTAATTCAGTAAAAACTTGTTTCTGTGCCTTGTGGCCCAAACTGATGCATTTTTCCCAAATAGACATAGTCAGATCTGATTTGTGCAGAGTGTTTTTCTGATTTTATGCTCTATTGCAGCTGTAACACCGCTTTTGAGAGGAGAAAAAGTCTCTGGTAGTAGTATTTACAAGAGCCTCTGCCAGGCCCTTTCTAACTTCTGTGTTGTTTTTGCTAGCCTGGTGCTTGAAGGTATACATGCAATGATTGAAGATTTGTCTAATTAGGGAATGGTATTTTGGTCCTTTCTGAATAAAAGGGAAGTAGACAAACCTGCATATGGTTACAGGGAATTTCTAAGAGAAGCCAGACTTTCCTCTGCTTAGCGAATGCACACAGGCTATGTTTACCATGCAGTTGCTTAGCTTGACATTTAAGTCTGTCCTAACGGATGGAGGGTTGTTTGTTTTATGACCCCTGCTGTTGATCTGCCCTGTCATAATGCATTCATAGCTGTTATGTGGTGAGCACCAGGGCTGGCTGCTCCTCTTAGTCCTTCTCTGTCATGGTGTCTCCACTAGCATGGGTGCTTCCTTGGCCTCAGCAATCAGTCAGGAAAATATGGTACTCAACAAAACTTTAGTTAGTGAAAAGACCAGGCTGCCTTGGATGGGTTCAACTCCCTCCGTGGTTTAAAGTCACCAGTAGGGACAGCTGTCTGTTGTGATGAGCCGTTTCCTGGGCAAGAACAGTGGTCTACATGTGGAAAAAAACACTTTCGATATAGACGGTCTCTAAATTTGTTTTGATTTCTTGGGTGGTGGTGCGTGTGTGATGGTGGTGGTGCAAATGGGCAGATGAGGGAGGAGATGTGCACCTTGAATACTTTACTGCTGCTAAAAGACTTCCAGTCCTATTCTTGGAGCTGTGTGCTTCCTGTTCTGATGACCATCTCCAGGGACCTGATGCACTTGCTTGGCTGGCAAAACGTGGAGGGACAACTTTCTACAGCTTCCACAATATGAATTTGCTCAGCTGAAGGGCCATGACAGCACAGGAGGGCAAGGCTGCACTAATTGGGCATGGGAAGAGATGAGGGGGAGAAGGGCTTATTTATTTATTTATTTATTTACTTACTTACTTTTGAGAGAGATTAGTTAAATATTTTGCCTGTGCTTTCTGAAAGGTGCTGTAACCATGCTGAATTTTGCATAATGCACTGATCGTACAAACAGAGAAATTAGTTTTTTTTTGTTTGTTTGTTTGTTTTTTCTATCTCAGTTTTCTTCTGAAACATAGTGATAGTCCACATGCTTTGCTTAAATAATGTAAGCAAAAGAAAAAAAAGAAAAGATATATATATATATACATATGTATATATATGTATATATATTTCCTCTGGACAAACTAGCTTTGATGGGGAAGGCTCTAATTTACTTTAGTCTTGGTACATACTTTGGTTCCCTGGCAAGAAAGCATTCTCTTAAGCCCATATAATATCAAGCAAGTGAGATCCTGACTGGACCTCAAGGTGTTCTTCATGAATATACAGCCATTAGCATTGTAAGGTAGCAAAGAAGACATGGCATTCAGCGTTTTCTACTTTATTTATTATTATTTATTATATAAATATTACATTATTTTAGTGTAATTGCATTACATTAATATTACATTAATTAATGTAATTACATTAAATTAATTTAATTTAATTTAAAATGCTGCGTGATATTTTTGTGACCATATACATTCAAGAATAGCTAGTGTCTCCAGCCAGGTTACTGGTCCTTCAAGGCTGCAATTCAAGATGTTGTAGTTGTGCCTCTTATCTTTTCACCCTTAAAATCTCTGTGTCAGCCCTGCACCCTGCAGCTGGGAAGACGGAGAGACTTTTCTGAGTCTGTAGCCGTGTTACACATACAGGTATTCTTCATATACTAGGGTCAGCTGATGTTGTGTGCTGCGACATTCAACACTGGAGGAAAATGTAGCCTTTGTGGCATTCCTAAGTCAAGGAGCAAGGAGGTGTCTTTTTTTTTTTTTTTTTTTTTTTTTTTTTTTTTTGGTGTGTGTTTTTGTATGTTTTTTTCCCCTCACTATTAAACTGCTCTTGGAAATCAAAACATGCTGTTGATATTTTGGGAAAGGGTTCATTAAAAATGAATTCTGTGACCATAAATCAAGTTTTGCACAAGAATTCGGCTGTGCATAGGTTTGCTGAATCCGCATGATAAACAGTTACACGACACAAGATTGCTACAGAGGGTATGTGGTTGGGGTACAGGGTAGTGCGGACAACTGCACAAGAAAATCAATTATGGGCAGTGTACACCCCTTTTATTCTCACTCATAAGGCCAGTACACATGTTCACAGTGAGCATTGCACAGGGCTGTATTTATTAAGACACACAATTCTTTCATTTGGCTGGTCCCTGTAGCAAAACCACAATGCCACCACAGAAGAGACGAGACCAATCGTACTCACCTCAGCTGCCCTTTCTGCCACCACAAGTCCTGCTTCCCCTGAACAAAAAGGCAAAAATGTTTTTGTTTGCACAGCCTAAAAACAGATTGTGCCTTAGGAAAATAGCCAGAGGAAAAAACGACTTCAAAAGTATTGAGGAAAGGCTAAAAGATATTATGTAGCCCTCCACTATGCACTCCTTGCAGAAAAGATTTTTGTTTGAAAGCTGCATGTAAATCCATAGCATGTTTGTAGAGCTACTGCTGCTTGAAATTTAATCCTCCTGTCTATGTTCTTGTATGTGGGGGTTTTATTTTTCACGGGCTATGACTGTTGTAGGTAGCAGGGTGTTGGCATTGTGATTATGGTCAATGCTGCAGCATTTCAATCAATGGACTGTGGTGCTGCTCAGGCATGCTGAGAGGATTAAGAGACAAATGTCATGGATTATCTGTTACTAGAGAGATGTTTTGAAAAACACCTGGAGCTGTAGGACCTTAGCAGCAGAATTTCTGCAGACCATTCCTTTCCTTTCCTTTCCTTTCCTTTCCTTTCCGTTCCTTTCCTTTCCTTTCCTTTCCTTTCCTTTCCTTTCCTTTCCTTT
>NC_048926.1:79114001-79130549 GCF_011077185.1 Oxyura jamaicensis | reverse complement strand
CCTTTCCTTTCCTTTCCTTTCCTTTCCTTTCCTTTCCTTTCCTTTCCCCTTTCCCATCTTTCTCTTCTGCTGGCTTATTTCCCCATTTATTCTTTCTTTTCTACCCCCTGTCCCCCTTTTACCCCCATTTACCTCCACCATTTCGTGTGTGGAGGCAGGTTGTTGGACAACAGTTAAGCCTAAACCGTTCTTGGAGAGCTGCTTCAGAAGTAGTTTGCTCCAGAGCCGAATACCTCCTGGATGACCTCGTGTGGGGCAATGTCAGTACCCTGATGTCAGATAGCATGCTAAATTTAACCCACCTTGCTTGAGGGGGTTTCTTTTACTGCCTATGTCTCCGTCTTTATAGGGACATTGATGCTGGTCTTGAGAAGAGCCCCTAAGATGGTGTAGACCCGTATCTGATAATAAAGACTTGATTCTGCATCCCTGTGCAAACATGTAGTATTTCCCCAGATCACAAGTCAGCTAATATGAATGGCATTTCTAAAGAGTTGGATGATAAGGCCTTGAAGTCACAGTTTTTGCCAAATGGGGCTCTTTCTGAAATATACTTCAGCATTTTAAAAATATTCAGCCTTCATAGTAAAATGTTGTTTAAAGTTCTGCTAGATTCCCCTTTCTGCCTTTCATTCTAATAATAAATAAATTGTTTGCCTAACATTTGGGAAGATGTTTATTTTTTTCCATTGCAGAAGAAATTCTCATGGAAAACACATTAGCAGCCCTGGAACAAAAGGCGTAGAGCGGGGCATTTCCCAGTGCATTCCTCTGCCTGATTGTTCTCGGCGTTGAGAACCAGTTGGCGTACTCATTTATAACTACATGTTTTTGTAGGCAGTCATCTGGCTGCTGGGGGGAAAACACAAGAGCGCGAGTGAGCAAAGAGCCGAAGAGCAGAGCCGAGAGGCTGGATCGTATCTCTGCTTTGTGGTCCTTGTGCAGATTCAGTACCGCCTCAAATGGCACTGAGCACTGGGATAAGGGTCCATGCATCAGGTGTTATGACAAATTGTATTCACCACCTGAGAAAGCCACCCAGATGTTAGGTGGCTGAGAAGGGGTGTGTCTCCTGTCCTTGTGTGGAAATTATTCCAGCCACCTGTCTTTGGTCCTTTGTGGAGACAGACAAGATATGTTGATGATGGTGGGAAGTCTGAGGCAGTACAACTCCTAAGTACAACTCCTAAGGATCTGGTTATTTTTGAGCTTTTTTTTTATGCCAACAAAGAGATTTGTTACATTTAAAGTCTCGGTGATGTGGACCTAGTTACACATTCTATCACCTCTGAAGACTTCTATGAAAAAAGTGCACTTACTCCTTCTAGAAAACTGGTTATGATGCCTCAGTAGATGCCTACAAAGAGCTTCCCATACACTGCGACCTCTGGTAACATTTCCTCTTGGAGGAGGGAAGCACAAGCTGCAGTCATTTTAGTCATTTCTTTTTTTGGCTGCTGCCTGAATTTTTCCTTGTATGTTATCATCTCCTCGGGTTTGTGTGTATGCTCGGTGCTGTGACGTCCCAAAGTGTGCAGCAGTTTTTCTTCCCACTTGGATGGTGTGTGACGGTCCTCACCTCCCCGTCGACTGGGAGCAAACTAATCTCTGCAGACCTCTGAGTCAACTTCTGGTGATTCTTCCTGGGGAAAAAATCAAGAAAACTTCATGAGTGCAAGGGAACATGACCAGTTAGGGTAATTAGGAGGTCTGTTTGTCCCTGCATGAGCAATTACTGACGTGTGGGAGCAGGCATGGGATGCAAGGAGCTCTGGTAGCAGTGCTGGGGCAGGTGTCCGCCTGCCAGGAGGCATTTGCAGGAGGAGAGCCACAGTAAGCAATTATGTCTATATTGCAGAACAAACACATTCTGAATGCTGATGAATGAGCGAAGCAGCTGAATTGTGTAATTTAGAATCATGGCTACTACACTCCTTTGGTAATTAATTTTCTTGTTTATTCTGTGCCAAGTTCCAACATACAAAGAGCGCTTTCTGGCCTCTTGAAGGTGTCGCTGGAGCGAAACGCCTTGTGCCACAAATTCCCTGGTCAGTTAGTGTACTTTAAGGAAATTGGGTCTAGCAGCTCAGCAGTGCTTTCTGTGCAGCAAATGTGCAGGTGAGATGAGTCTGAAGTCCTCAGTGCTCAGAGAATGAGGGAAGACTTCATCTGCTGCCTGCGTCCTCCATCCTGTGACTGGCTATGCTTGGCACATAATGGGGTGGAAAGCTAGAGCTCAGACCTTGTAGTCAGCCAGGTGGTAAATTAGCACCTTCCCACATTCTGCTAAGTCTGTTTTCCTTCCGTGGGTGAATTAGAATAGGGTCATAGGAAACCAGGCTGTGCTGAGAAGTCTAATGAAAAATGGAAGACCAGTATTTTTCACTCAGGAAGGAAAAATGGAGAGGGTTGAGGACACACATACAGGCTCGAGAGGCACAGTTCAGTGTGCTGGCAGCAGAGTTCTTAGCTCTCTGTGTGTGCCCAGGACCTGAGATGTAGGTAGAGTCGGCTTGTTTATAACAGAAGCTGCCAGGAGGCATTTCTTTGGCAAGATCTCCAGGCCACATCTTTGGCCACACTGCAGTGTTACCAACAGCGACCTTAGAGCTTAAGAGGGCAGCTGAAGACTCCTGCGGCTCAGAGACGTTTCAGCTCAATGTGGCCTGCTCTGTCAGTTTTCCTGACATGCTCTAAAAGCACAGGGTGAAAAGCCTGAGAGCATAAAGCAGATACCTTTTAGCAGGGAATGAGCCTGACGGAGGTTTGATGGGAAAGGTCTGAAGTTCAATACAAGCTCTGATGTCTGAGTGGTGCACTCCTCAGGGGTCCAAACTAGCTGGTGTAAAGTAGAACATCTTTATAGCAACTCTAATTTGTGCTGATGGCTGACTTGGCCTCCAGCCAACACAAAGTTGGGGCAAGCAGAAGGAAGGCTTGCAATCACCTCTTCCTCTCCACCAGAGCCGTCGCTGTGCCGAGCATAAGCTTGGCTCCGTGTGGGACTGTGTCACTGAATGCTTCATAACAGAATGCTTTGGGTCCAAAGCATGCATTCTGGTCTATCAGATAAGCAATATGCCTTTTTAAAATTGTCACCGGCACCTTTATACATGCCAATTCTAGTGATAATTGCTGAATTTCTACATTTAGAGGAAGCAAGTGCTTCATTAATATCACAATGTGCTATTGTTTATTGCACGTGTTCTGCTCCTTCTAAATATAGAATTTAGGTAATTGTCAGTGCGGCTATTTATTTATTCATTACAGTTCAAAATGTAGATACATAAGATCCTGTGGTAATATTTATTTTTAAAAGTTTGGAATCTCTGAAAAATCTCTCCCTAAGATGGGTTCAGCTCTTAGCTTCCTATAAAAATTTCATATCGCATTTTTGGATGGCCATCTGGTTTGTTGAAGCCTGGAAAATCTGCCTTACACCAACGCAGAAATTTTGCTTTAAAAAAAAAAAAAAAAAACACTAAGAAATAAAAGTTTTTTTTTTTTTTTTTTTTTTTTTTCTGCATTCATAGCAATTAAAATAACTTTGTATCTATCTTTTGTTAGTCTTCAGTACTGAAGGAGTACAAGCACTTCACAGAATCAATATAAGGTAAATAGTCCAGGAGATACGCATGTTTTTCCTTCACTGTATTAGTGCAGAGAATAGAGTTGATTTTCATCTAAAGTATCAGGGAGACTTGGATGTACACCATTGGTCTACCATGTCATTCAGTTGCTTTGTGCAAGGAATGCCAACCATACCTGCACTTAGTACATCTGGCTAATCAGGAATTGCACCGAAAGCCAAGAAGTTCCTGAAACTTGGACTCCCTGCAAATATTGTTGTATTTCACTGTGAGTATGATGTGGTTGAGTCCTAGAAGACTCCAAAGGCACCAGCACGTAAATATGGTAAATGAAGGATGACTTATTTGTCCACATCAATGGAAATGCACCTTTAGGTCATTTGTGTCTGTCTCTGGTTGGTAGCATCCCGCTGGGAGAACATCTCCACGTATTTTTGCTAACACAGAAGAAAAAAGTTCTTGCAGTGAAATAACTGGTCATCTGTTTTAGAAATGTGGAGAGCTCTGAGCTTGCACATGAGAAGCTGTGGTGTCACTGGACTTGACTCACGGCATAGGTTCACTAAGAAACATCATCTCTTCCTCTGAACCATGCTTGGTGTTAAAAGCAGAGGCTGTCGAAATCAACATATTGACAGTATATTAACTTCTTACCTGCTGCTTGTGCCTCAGGAGATCGGTGAAAATGTACCGCAAATCTTTATTTGGTGTAGGATATACCATTTAATACATATATCACAAGGTAAATGCGTGAGAGGAAAAAGAACATCAGAACACTTTGAGAGAAAGAGAGAGAGAGAGAGAGAGCTTGGCTGAAGTATAGCTTTTAGTAATTTTCCACTTTTGGCTATAGATCACTGTCTTCATTTTTGGGGCAGGTATAATAATAATTAATTACTGTCAATTATTTATATAGTTCCAGAAAATTGCAAAGACTTTTTTTTTTTTTTTTTTTTACTTTTTTTTTTTTTCTTCTTTCCCAGAAATGACAGCTGTGGCACAAGAGACATTAAGATCCATACCAGCTTTAACATAGTAGGGATTACATTAAGCAAAGGATGGTGGGGCAAATTATAGGCTCCTGGAAAAAAAATAAAAATAAAAATAAAAATGGGAGCCTTGCTGCTCACTGCTGAGGCTGTGTTTTTGCAGTTGAGAGACAGTCAAAAGTGTGTCTGCTCTCCACACAGACAACCTCTGAACATCCCTGCTGTGCGTGCCTATATGACTTCCTCCAGGGCCAAGAGGGCCCTGTGATTTCTTGAGTTGCCGGGCCCGTAAATAGATAGGAAGCGTGAGGTATTTTCAGACATTTCCTTGAAGACTTCCTTAAAGAGTGATGCAGATTAAATCTAACAAGGCTTGGTAATGGCTTTGGGATTTACCTACAAAGAACAGGTAATTAAGCCTAACCTGATGTTTGCTTACATTTGATTTAAAAAAAAAAAAAAAGTAATTTAAAGCAATGCCCAAATAGATGTTAATTATGTTTATTTTTTTTCTTTGTTTATACTTTCAGCATGTTTGTGCTGATTAATCTTTTTTTTTTTTTTCTTTTATTATTATTATTATTTTTTTCCTCCTGTAGTGACTGATCAGGTTAGCGGATTGTTGCAAGATATGTTGTGCTTTTGTTCTTTTTTCCCCTTGTCTTAAAATCTGTTCTCCATGTATTTATTCCTTGTACATATGGAGAAATAAGTATGTTCATGCTGTGGTAGTGTGTTTTACCTTTCTTTGATGTATAGTATTCAAATTGTTTGCTCACCATTCTTTTCTCTCCTACCAACCTCCCGTTACTGTGAGCTTGTCCTACATTTGTTGGAACACACTCAATTAGAAATCTTCCTGCTCTTTTCTTTTTTTTTTTTTTTTTTTTTTTTTCTCTGTTCCATACAATTTCATGTTTATTTTGAAGGTTTCTTTTACATATCTCTTCTTGTGGTGGTGTTATCAGCACCTCTTCAGTTCCCAAAAACTGGACAGAAATGGATCATTCCTGGTGCCCCCCTCCCCCCCAAGTTGTTGTTATTATTATTATTATTAGAACTTCATTTTCTTCAGCTTTACAACAGAAGACACGTTTTGATTTCTGGTTTCTAATTTAAGAAACAGTTTGGGAGCAGTTTTTCTTAATACTGGTCCATAATAAGGTAACCAACCCTCTGGCTAGAGGAGATGTTAAGAGAACTGCGAGACTTTTGACAGTTCTTTACAACTGATCTGAATTAAAGTACCAGAGAGAATGTACAAATCTATTTGGAAAATCACATCCAAAGTGGGTATCCATGGATTTCTGTCAAAATTAGTTTCTGCGAGGATCACTCTTAATCTAGTATTAGTGAAAACGCTGAAATCCTGGATGACAACATGTTGTGTCCATCAGCTGTGTGTATGGCAGGAGAGGTTGGAAGGTGGCTGGTGTTCAGAAGTGAAAAGTGTATTGGCGAAGCTGAAGTAAAGGTGCTATCCAACCAGGACCAGTATAAAAACCTATGTTAGTCAAGACTAAGTATCTCTATGCATCCTCTTTCTCGAGAGAATGAGGTACAGGACTGGGAAGTCAGTCAGCTGGAATCAGTTGCCTGCAAAATCCTGTAAGGAAAAAAAGAAATCTGTGATGAAACAGAGCTTGTCTATAAGAGATGAGGAAAACATTCTATTCTGGCTGATGATATCATTGAAGAAAAGTCCAGTTTTTAAGTCCATCCTCCAAGAAAGTTTGGATTCACATCTCTCACCATGACTGTTAGAAACAAGAGTGATTGGAGATCAAGAAAATAGTAACCTGCTAGGCAAGACTGACAGAACTGGGCTTATGCAGCTTCAAAGAATATTACGGTGGCAGGGGGTTTAAAAAGGCACTAGTTTTCCAGTGCAAAAGGTGACAAGTTTTCCCTATATGTAATTTTCCCTATATGTAATGATTAGGTCTTTTTTTTTTTTTTTTTTTTTTTAATATTATTATTATTATATTTTTTTAAATGTAGTAAGGAAAACTGCTTGTTATGGTTTGAAAGGGAAATACTGGAAAAGTTTTCATGGTCTTTTATAGGCAGTGTCCCTCATCAAAGACCTTAAGAGGAAATTTGTCACAAGTGCCAGATGTGATGAGGGAGAATTGAGCTTGTACTTGTACAGGAGGATTGACTAGCCAGAGTTCATACTGCTACTGCATTTCTAATACCAAAACTACACAGCTGTCACCTGATGACTTGACACTGCTCTACTCAGATGTTTCAAATTCAATCTTATGACATGTAGGTGTATTTTTCCTTTTGGTTGGTTGAAAATACCTTCATACCATGTGTCTTAAGACGCTTTGAATTGTATTTAGAGGACTTTAGAGGGACCTAATGCACCAAGACCTCTGGGTGTAGTCAATGGTCTTGGTCTATTGAAGTATTTTTCTTCAGACCTCCTTCTTGGATGTGAATGAAATTAATCTACACAGGAAAACTAAACATTTTGTAGTGGAATAAAATATTCTGCTGCATCTAAGATAGCATATCTTTGACACATGGGTACAAATCTGGAAGCAAATGGAATCCTACTTTAATCTTAGATTAAAATTGCTTGAAGTAATTAGTTAGAATTGCTTAGTTGGAAGTGCTTAGAAATACTGTGGTGGTCTTATAAACAGGGTTAAGCATCTAGATGTTCCTTGGGAAAAATTTACTTTTGTTGCAGATTTCTTTAGGATTTTTTTATTTTTTATTTATTTTTTTATTTTTATCACTCAACTTTCTTTAAACTGAAAGTACAGTCTGTTATAGATCTAAAAAGCAGGATTTACAGGCTTCTTTTGAAGGTAAAGGAATTCTTAGAAATTTAAATGTGAATTTATGCATGAGAATGAATGTTGGGAATGTTGACCAGTCCTTTATATCAAATTTATTTTCAACACCTGGCACCCTCTGTTCTTTGTTATTATAATGATTACCTTGAAAGTCTTAATTTTAAGGAATCAATTTAAAATCAAGATCATCGGGTCCAATATCGTATTAAAGATCAAAAATATTAAGACATTTTCATGTAGAGAACAGTGTTAAAGATGAACAAACATACACATTCTGATCAAGTGCATCCTTCCTTGCCCTTCTTTTCAGCGTTAAACAAGGTTTTGTGATCTGTAGGATTATATTAAACTTCTACAAATGCCAGGTCTTCAAATAATGAGTGCTGTTAGTTTTGGGATAATGTAACGCACCCCTGAAGATTAGAAATTGTAGAGATGTAATTTCTGATTTTCCTGACTTTATTTTTCCACTGATAGGCCATTGAAATGAAAAATGTTTTGTTAACATGAAAATAAATGTCAGAGCTTTCAAAATTGAGTATTAGGGTTTGGGGCTGGCAATTTAAAAGTAAATATTTTCCAAACTGAACAAATCCAGTGTGTTCACTGAGATCAATACTATTCTATTTACAGAACTAATATTGGAGTAGAATTATGCCTTTAGGATTTATTTAGTAATTGTGGTTTATTCCTGCATTTTTGGCTCTTCATGGATAGCGGGATTAAGGCTGATGTCAATGAAATAATTCAGTCAATAATCTAAGCCTTTGCTTCTCATACATTTCCTATACTTAGTAGTAAGGACGAAATGGCAATATTTGAATGTAGTGCATTATTTAATATATAATCTACTGTTAATCTACAGAAAGATTGTTACCCCTTCCGACCCTTTCTCATGCATGCCTGCATGCAAGGCCACTGTCTTGGTTTTAAATTACCAGTTCACAGAACTGGTTCAGGAGGAAACCATTTAGATGGGGCTATATAATATGAATGCTCTTCATTCTCTGTTGTGTTTGTAAATGAAGTGCTTCCATTAGTATTTAGGATTAGTAAACTCAGGGGCAGCATCTCCTTAGTGTGTTTTCTCCCAAGGTATAGCACTATTACAACATATTTACACATGAGTTTATTTGGGGTTTGGTTAAATTAGCGACTTTGTTTACAAAAATACCATCCTTCTCCGATCAAGTGAAAGTACACGCCAAATCACAAGTATATCTTAGGCTTCTACGTTGACCTTAATGAGGCTTCAAGATTAATCCAGGAAGCATATGGTATTTTTGTTCTTTTAAATAGCCTTTTACCAGCACTCCTCCACACAGAATGTTCCCACATTTACAGGTATACAGAGCCTTAAAATTTAGTCCTTGAAAACACAGTAATATGGAAGGGGGAGGAGAGAACTGCTAGACTAGGATTGGAGACCTTTGCTTTGTTCTTGGCTCTACCACTGAATTGCTACATCAGAAGAGGGAAGTTACTTATCTGTCATATTTGGTCTCTTTGTGCTGCAAACCCTCCAGATGGTTTTTTTTCTATAGCACCTAGCACAGTGGTCCTCTAACCTTAGCAAGAACGCATTTGACAAATTATGTGACACCTTCTCTCCTTGAATTTGCAAACCCACTCAAAGGAAAGTTCTACTTATCATGAGTGCTGGTACCAGAACTGGGTCACAAGCACTCACAACTCCTTTATCTTTTGAGGTATTTCTGATGGTTTTCTAATGTTTGATTTTAGAACAATTTAAATGCACCATGTTTTCCATGGAAGAATACATTGCAATGATTTTTTTTTTCTTTTCAGAAGAAAGCAGTTAATGTTTAACTGTTGAAATCTGTGTATTTTAATTCAAAGTGCAATATTCTTTGTGTTCAGAGAAAAACTCATAACTTTTCTGATATGAAAAATACCTTCCTACAAAAATCCCCATTGAAAACAATGCAGTAGAAATATGAATTATTGCTTATGTTCTTGCATTATTTTGTCCTGTTTGTTTTCACCTCTTTTCATTTGATTGTATTTGACCCTTATTTTCACTTGATAAAAATTGTTGAATGCTTCAGAACTGGCACTCAAAAGCAAGAACTAATCCTCAGGGATGCAAGGCTTTCCGTCGCGATGCACAATCTGCTTCGTGCCACTAATGACAATATAAGACTATTACAAGTGAACTGAATAGATGAATAGTCTTTGCATTAAGGGAAGGAGACTGTCACTCTGCTGGCAGCCCTGTGGAGCGTCACATATCAAAGCTACCACACTGAGCTAATACTGCACTTATCCCGCAGCTATTCCAATGTCCCATATGCACTCACTCTATGCAGGATGGACTCGTGTGCACGAGGGGAGTTGATAATGTGTGAGAAGGAACTGTAGGAGACAAAATGGATGTAACTTTTATCTCTGCTTTTTGCAATAAGAAAACTCATAATAACAGCATATATTTAAAGTCTTATTTTCCCCGCTATTTTAATTGAATAATTAAAAGTGGAAGGAAAATTTTATTGCTTAACAGGGGTAAATAAGTAAGCAGAGAGAAAGTAGGAGTGCTGTCCTAAGCTGCCTAAGGTAATATTCTTTGGGAGATTGTGACTCTTGAAATTAAAGGTATTTTCTGAATGATTGTACTTTTTTGTCTTTTTTCTAGATCACAGAAAAATAACAGTTGTGATTTGTATTTTGTCACTACGTACAACAAGGATGGACTGCTAAGAGAATCCAGATAAAACCAAAAGAAATGGTTGAATGTGTGATAGTCGTGATTCTGTAACCTGGTAAATTCTTTAGCCTGAGTCTTAAAGCATATGTAATTTGAATTATTTTGGATGTGTAACATTCAAAGAAATATGACCATGTGGCTATGTGTGGTGGGGATCTGGGAGACAGTTGGTGCCATTGCTGTGTTCTGTGCCCCATATCTCAGAGGGTAAAAGGTCCTCATGGGCTCCCTTACAGATGAAATTTAGTCCTGTGTAGGTGTCAAGATTCAATGCACGTGAAGATGTGCATGTTTTTCCCACGTGCTCTTGCAGTTTAAAAACCCTACAATTATAATTATTATTTTTTTTTAATTTAAATTTGCCCATTATATCTAAGATTTTCTTTTTTTCCAACAATGTGGTATTGCTGGTTTATTTTTAAACCCTCAAATAGCTAGGGAAAAAAAATAGAAGCAAGGATGGCCAGAAGAAATTCCTATAATCTAGATTATTTATTTATTTATTATTTTTTTTCAAATTTACCATTTATCTTGTATTTTACCATTTATATTGTAGGAAGTAGCTAAAAGACAACCAAATCCTAGGCTTAAACAGTCATAGTGGGTGACTTTTTCTGTGAGTGGAAATCTTTGAGTGAATTTAAGAGTTTAAGCAGACAGGGTTAATTAAGTTAAACCAATACTAGTTCTGGTGCAATACTAGCCTGTATGCTCTGCTCTCTGTGACATGCAGACAAATCATAGCATAGTGTTTTCATGCCGCTTAATAGGAGAATAAGGAAGCATGCTTTTTTTCATTACTATTGTTATTTTTTTAGCTAAAGACAGCATGAGTTTTCCATTTAAATAATACTTGTTTCTCCTTTTTCCAGCCCCAAATCTTTAAACCACCTGTGAATTCAGCCCATGGTGACACCCTCCTACACATTTCCAGCAGTTTCAGGCATTTCCCCACTGTTGCTTTTTGATTCCTTTTTGCATCGTCCTGTTGGCTGAGGCTCATTATACCTAATTACTCAACTCCTGATCAAGACAAGGTTATGTTCCTCCTGTGACAAGGCTGCAACTGCCTCAAGCATCGGTGTTACAGGGGCTGTGGAGATCCAGTTATTGGTCTCAGCATAAGGTACTGCATTATTTTGGGGTGCTGAAGCCAAACAACACAGAACTGAAGTTGAAGATGCACTGAAGTTGTCAGCTACAATCATCAGTACCCCCTTGGTTCACTGAACTTGCATCCTTTTTTTTTTACCTTCACTGCCCTCCAATACAGCCTTTCACTCCAGTCCTCTTGTGATGAAGACATGTCTCTTGGCATGCTACTGACCTGTGCCTTAAAGGTAGTAAACTCCTGTCCCTGCAACTCTGCTCTGGAATCACCCAGCTCTAATGACATAATTCCTTATCTACAGTCTAAATATATTTATGGTGAGTTTATACTTGTTTTTGTTTTAATACAGTCTACTAGCTTTGAGAGATTTTCCTCTTCACCAGCGCTCATTCTTTGCAATTAGACACAGCAGTCATACCACACATCAGACTTTTTATCAAGCTAATCAAAGCATTTTCTGGTCTTCCCTGCACAGTAGGCTTTTCATAATTTCTATCTGCATGCTCTGCAACTATTTCTGCTGAAATTCAACAGGAAGAATAAAACTGGGCAGTCTTTCTCCTGTTTTCCGTACTTCCTTCCATCCTTTCATCTGCCTCTTCCCCTCCCTTTCCTTGCCTTTTTCTGCCTTTGTCCCTATGAAATTTGTCATCCACTAAACCTAAAACAGTTTCTAATTTTAGGTTACCTGCGACAGCAGTTATGAAATGCCTCAGATGAAAATGGCCAGAGGCATGGCCCTGCACCCATCAGAGAGATGCCCACTTGCTACACCTGGTGCAGCAGGTAGGGTTATTCTGATGGCAAATAAGACATGCATGGTAAGGAGAAAATACTGGTAGCTCACTCTTACTGCTCCCATTCATTTGAAATCACAGCTGGGCTGGCCTCAGCCTCTGCTCCATTTCTGATAGGAAATAAAAGTTGGTTCAAACAGATTATACAACTTTTGATTCAGCCTTTTGACTATTGAATTAAAGCTAAAGAGCCTGCCAAGGGAGGCGGGGAAGCCAGATTGGAGGAGGAGGAGGTGAGAGGTGGGAGAGGGGGAAGCAGAGAGAGGAGTGTGGAAAGTCTTAAAGCCAAGAAACTTGAAGAAATGGGGGGTGGGGGGAGTTAGTAGGAGAAGTAAGAGTTATTTTCAGATCATTCTCTCTGTAGTTGGCAACATTTTTAATTAGAAACTATTTTTTTCGGTATACTTTGGAGGGAATTAGTTAATGAGCCATTGTCCTAGCCCTTCCCCCTTCTCTCTCTCTCCTCCCCCCTTCCCCCCATCCACCCAGCAGCATCAAAGGGGCCTTTTCAAAACCACAGCAGCATCATATGCTGTGCTCTGCCGAAGAAGCATCACTCCTGCGGGCAAAGCACATTGCTCCCGGCAGCACCCGGCCTCTGGCATCATCTCTGATAACCTGCCTGAAGCGTGGTGATCGCCTGGCACGACATATGTGCTCTCCTGCCTTGTCATGTGGAGACATGCTCATTCCTGCTGGGTGCATTTCTGGAGACAGTAGCTAGAGGTCCAGTTCTGCTGTCTAATATTAGATATAGAGAAAGCTTCCTAATGTTTTTGGCAGGCAATGCCTGGCAGGAGCAATACTGGCTCTTCTACTTCTCCACTCAAGCCTCTTCAATAGTTTCTGTATCTGTTTGATTCATTTGGCTGTTAAACGAGTGTAGCAATTGTACAAGGCTTGAAAGTTTCTTTATAACTGTTATCTTGAGCGGGCTCATTTGCTGGAATCAGTAGGAGCATCAATAAGCCATAAATCCCAGCAGATGATCCAGCCTGCAGTATTAAATTCAGACTAAATAACATGCTTTGTCAGTGTCCTCTGGCATGTGAGATCACAAATGAGTTTATATACATAATGGAATGGTTTAAATTTCCACGGGAACATGTTGCTGATTGAATAGAAGGTGGATAAGAATGAGCTGGGATGTTGCACACCATTTTACTTCAGGAAATGAAAACACTTCAGTTCAACCATTCAATTAAACTAAAGAAAGCACTTAGGTGGGTGGAATACAGCTACTTACTTTTGGCACTGAACATGGGATAATACCCTTGCCTTTCTCTTCTTAAGTAGCGTTAAAGATTGGGAAAAAAATAGGGTTTTCATTGGTATAATGCTTTTAATTGAGTAAAAGCTAATTTGCTGAGTGTTTTTTAAAGTCTTTTGTGAAAGGAAAAACTTTGGGTTTGAACTTTTTGGCTTTAAATTTGGGGATTTTCATATTGTTATTAGTGTTTGTAAAAACATGGTGATGTTTGATAGCAGAGCAGTAGAACAACAAATTAGACCAGTTTGTTTCCTATAACAATTTAGAGGCCTTGGAGATAAATGTAGATAATAAGTTTTGGACTCAGTAATGCCAGTGGAGGAAGGGAAATCAGTCCTTCTGCCCGATGAAGGAAAGCTCTCTTTCAAGGGCTTTTTGGAAAACCAACCTCAAATACAACACTGCTATTTTGTGTAGTCACAAATTGTAGTAATACTATTACTGTTGATTATTGCTGTATTTAACTCCATAATCCATCCTAAAACAGGGCATTCCCATAAGAAAACAGCATTCAGTATTTGGCTTATGTATCTGGTTTGGCTGACTCGTACAACAGTGAATTTTTTTCCTTTACCTACTCTGTCTTCATTGTGGTTGCTTTTCATGTTGTGCAATACATATTTCATTTCACATTTTCAGAAGCCCAGATCAGATCAGTTTACAATTTTTAATTTGCAGGAATCTTCTACAGAAACTGAGCATATTCAGAAAAAAATGGCAAATATGGTCAATAGTAACTTTATGCCTTGCTAGACAAAAGAGCAATATGAGGGGCAAAGCTTTTTATTTATTTTATTTTATTATTATTATTATTTTTTAATGAGGCCACAGAATAGGAATTTCTGCTGAGAGCTGCACAAAGCTTAGGCTTGTGGCTGACTGAAAATGACCACTGAAAATTTCTCTTGAATTGGAACTTTCTGCTTGGTCAGTTGTGCAGATTTCAGTCCCAAATTGCTCCTCATCAACACAATAAAGAAGGGTGTAAGGGTAAAGGCAGCAGAAGGCTTTCTTTGTTAGCTTTCCTCGTGTTCATTTGATCAATAATGCTGTCTTGCTGAGCTGTTTTAGAGCAGACTGTTGGTATATGCTCATTGCCTGCTGATGTATGCTTGTTACCATCTCCCACCTTGACCACAGCAAAGGGATAGAAGAGCTACTGCTTCTGTAGGTATGGATATTACTAATAGTGACTTGCTTTAACTTCATCTTTTAGGTTTCTAAATACTACCAGAAAAATTGTCTTTTAATAAACAGCTATCTCATTAAATTAGCTTTATTCCTTCACATTGTCATAAAGCGTTATGCACTGCATATAAAAACAACAAAACCAAAAACAAACAGGAACCTAAGAAATTGTCCCTGCAGGTTACATGCTGTTGGGAGAGGTGGAGCTGCCTTTGCATTTCTTTTCCACTCTACACTTAAGTTTATAATTTGCAAAAGAGTCCTTAAGCAAGAGGAACGCGTATGGTGACATTCTGAACTTGCGTGGTTCGGGCTAGGGTTGAGGTGTAGAAGCGTCTTAAATCTTTTAAGGAAACAATTGCGTTTAAATCAAATTTCTATTGACGTTTGGTTAAATTAGGTGCTCAAGGCCTAAATTCGCAATGCAGACAGTTTTCCTAGCTGCCTAAAAAGAAGAGAGATGTTACCTGTAGCCTTTATGTTGTTCCTATGCATTTTTTGCTACTTTCCTGTGGTTGTTTGAACTCCCTTCAGTGCAAATACATTGAATCAGCAAATAGTGAAAGCATGGAGAAAACACCTTTCTGCTTTATAATCTCAGTTTTGTAAAGATGTGTTTAGATGAAGAAGAAAAACCAAAAACAACAGCAAAAATCCAAAAACCAACCTGTGAAATAACTTGCGGTAACAGGCATGGGGACAAGGGGGGGTACATAACAGTTTTTCAAACCACATAAACTTATTATAGTTCAGAATATTGTTATGCATGTCATTAACAGCAGTCTGTCAGACAGAAAGAAATAGCTTTGGGGAAAAACAACAACAACAACACAATAACAACAACACAACATCCTGATTGTTATAGGAAGAACCCATGGTACAAGGTATTTTAAGCATACACGAAGGCAACAAAACTGCTAAAAATCCCTTTTAGAGTATTCATGACAGACTCAAAAGTGAGTAAAGAAGAACTGCAAAAATAATAATAATAGCAAAAAAAATTGTTTGTCTCATGGGAAGGGAAGGTGGTTTCTCTGAGACACTCACCCCTTTCCAGCACAGGAGCAGTGGGGCTGTGGTGCCTGTTTCTGCATAGCTGCAGGGGCTGATTCATCCTGGCACAGCTCCTTGCATGGCCAAATTTCTCCAGTATTGTGTGGGCATGTGGAATTGCAAGTAAAGGGAAGGAGAATGAGAGGGAGGGATTTTACCCAGAAAGATCTGAGAGATTTGACTTGTATATGGGCTATATGGTTGGGCCATCTCTTTTCAAAGAAAGTAAGAACTTAGGGCCTGTCAGGTTTGTTGGTTTCCCTTTACCAGCACTTTCTAATAGTTCAAGGTATGCTAAGGTTTGCCTATTTTATTTATCTGCATAGTGAAACATGTACGTGATCCAGCTAGGTTACAGAAGAATGTAATAACTTTCAGACGTGGAAACAGCTGGCACTTAGACACAGATGTTTCCTTCTAAATGTTAAGCTTCAGCTCTCCACTTAATGCAGGTGAGGAACATCAGCTTATAGCCTTTTTGGTGTGATAACAGTCATATCCCGTCTGTAGTACACTTTCAAAATATTGGGCTGAAATGTCCATAGATGTAACTACTGAGTCTTTCAGAATCTGGGCTCTTTCTGATTTAGCTTGGTGTTCTCCATGTCAGCATAAGCTGTGCTGAATCCTGAGATCCATCAGCCATATGATAATCATCTGAAGTGGCTGGTGCATGGGTGGATACAGTCTTTAGTAAGTGACAAGACTTATACTGGGTGTGCACCCTAGATTAACATCATACATGACTTAATGGCTGTGGTTTTCCTGATTTCCTGATTTAAAAGACTTTGCAATTTGAGGATAGAAGGGAAATAAAAAAAATTAAGTGCTCAACTTTTTTTGATAAATCCGGTGAAGTCTGACAGTGGATCCTTTAGAGCCCAAATGAGAGGTAGCTGCATCACTTTTGGTCAGAATTATACATTTTTCTCACTTTAATTGGAATAGCAATCTTTAACAGAATTTGCTCAATTCATCATAATCATTCTCTTCCCGGGAATATTAAGACTGCATA
>NC_048926.1:79095924-79113601 GCF_011077185.1 Oxyura jamaicensis | reverse complement strand
CCAATCTATGGAAAATTCAGGAATATGAGTCCTGAATTTAGGAATATGAGTCCATTAAGAGACCCATAATATTTAATCTGCTTTTTATGTTTTACTATTTCTTAGTTATATGCAATGGGAGTTAATATTATTGTATTTTTTTTTTATACCCACAAACAAGAACATCCATGAAATGAGTTCTTTTTCATGTATCTTAAATATCATAAGGTGTATATCCAAGGCAGATCTTTCTGGTTGTTGAAATAATACACATAGAAGTTTTGTCTGAGATGAGATGGTGTGAAGTGCCACTCTAAATGGAAAAAACAGTGATATTGCCAAGTACTGGTGGAGGACTGGTATAAGATACCTGGGAAGGTTGAAATAAAGACAAGAAGCTGTTAGTTCTTTCTAAGAAACTTTGAAATGTCCCAGGTAAGTGCCTAGGGCAAGTCTGAGTCTATTATGCTAGTAATGTGCTGGATAACTATATTCAGCTGGCTAAAAAGCACTCATCCACTTAGATTTATAGCCAGTTTTGAAGGCTTATCTCTGTGAACTTAACAGTTTAACCTGTTCTTCAGCGACATTCATTCATCTCAGAAGTGAAAAGCCTAACAATGGTGGGTCATTCTGAGTATCAATGGATTATGAATTGACAGAAAATTGACAAAAAACAGAGACAAGAACTTTCTGAAGGGAAACCTTCTGTTCTGCTTCTCCACTCTCCAGGCATTCAAATCTGGCACATGCAAACAAAGGTAGGATCGCTTCTTTCCTTGTACTTGTCAATGTGGATCAGAGATAAGCAATCCACAGACTGTAAGGGCTGCATTGGTACATACTTGGGTGAGTGGGTAATGGGCCGTAGTTTCTCTGTGGCTCAAACCACACAGAAATTTCAGTATTTAGAAATAAAACTTGGTGCCACTGAAGCACATAAGAAAGCGTCCTCGTCTAGAAAATGGGTAGAATATTTCCTGTGGTTAATAGTGCCAGGAACCAGATTAATTAAATAACTATTTTATTTATTTATTTTGTGGGTCAGCTATAGGTAATCTTTAAGGAGTACTCCATACAAAGTATTTTTTACAGATGGGAGCTCTACATATATCCCCACTCTGCAGGTCACAAAAGGAAGGATATATGCGGGCTTTGTTTCATTGTTCAGATTTCCATCTGCATGTACAGCATGCGTGGGTGTAAATCATCACAAATTCTGGTTTGGTGCACAGTCTTGGAAAATCTACAGCTCTGTAAAAGGAACCTGCGAGTTGTTGACAGCCAGCTCTTTCTGGCACTTGATGGGGAAAAATCAAACAAAATCAAGACATTTGAGAGGATAGTATAATATGGTAGAATAATCAGCTCCTCTCCTAGTGACTGCTTATCTTTTCTCTTAATAACTGGAGTGATTTGTCTTTATTTTGGGGCAAATTCATTGAGTTTGCACCAAGATGATGCAGCTGCTAATCAACTATTTCTTTCACACAGTAACACTAGGAACAAGCCAAAATGAATAATAGCTTTAATTCCTTTATTCTGCAACCTGTGGATTCAGGATAGGAAAAATCATTTATTGGCACAATGGGTTTCACCTCTGGGCCCATGTTTTGTTTTAGATCACCAATGGATAAATTTGTTGGTCCCTATCTACCCATGAGCCATGAATGTTTGAAATGGAAAAGTATTATTAGTACATGTTTCTCACCCTTGCCAAAGTAAAATTTTCCCCTATAAATCCCTAGCAGACATTTCTTACAACAGAAAGCACCACATAACTTGGCACATTTGAGCTTCTGCTCCAGAGCACTCCAGATGTGAAGTAATGCATATGTTGTGCTTGTGAAATAATATGCACTGGTATTCTAGGGCTGTCTTTACAGACATGAGACCTCCTTGAGCAAATCCTTGCAGGATTGTGCTCTTATGTTTTGAGGTTTGCTGCATGGATGTGCGATATGTTACGTGATTTTGTACAAATGTGGATCTGTTTAATTTTATTGGTCTCTTCTTTTCAGTAATATCAATTTCAAAAGAGAGATATGGGAGAAGTTATCCTCTGAAAATTCTTATAATAAAACATCTCTTGTAGCATGACCCATAATACGAGGAAATACCCAAGGTACAGACTTTTTTTTTTTCTTTGCATCCTTTTAGCCTTCTAATTTATGTATTTACTTATTTTTTTCCTTGAATTTCATAAACCCAGAACAACAGCGAGGAATAAAAAAAGGTTAACCATTGTTCTATTTTTTTTTTTTTTTTTCCTGTCTTTCTTTTATCCTCTGTATTATCCTGTCGGTTTTGTTTGTTTATATGTTTGGTCTTTTACTAGTTTATTATCCTTTCTTGTTTCTGTATACCAGATATACTATACTGCCATTGTTCCTACAGGATGATTTTAGTAATGGAATTACATTGTGTGCATAACTAGATGTTGAAAATGGTGCAATTGGGCAATTAATCATCATTCTACACCTCAGGCCAAAATTCTTATGATTAAGCACACCTCTTCAACATGTAACTTCTGTAACTCAGGTAATTTCCAGACTGCTTTTTCAGAACTGAAATTTCAGAAGTGCACCTTATCTTTTGGTCATGGCTGGGACTAAGACATTTCAGTTCTGAGAAATACGCACTGGCATGTTTAAAGCCCTCTGATAATTATAATTTAGGCATTTCCACATTTTCTTACCTGTAAAGATATGTTGAATTCTGGAAAAATGTCTGGAAAGCATAGGGGCTGGTACAGAATACACGGAAGTCTCCTGACAAAAGGCTAGAGTTGGAGACACAGCTATCTAATTTTGAATGAACTAATGTAACAGCTTCAGGAGAAGCAATTGGTGTAGCTTCACCATAGATGTGCCTGTTTCTGGCTAGTTAAGGATCTCTAGGGGAAAATGTGTTCAGCCTTCCTAAGGCAAAAGGGAAATCTGCAATTACCTTTCCCACCTTCTGCTATTGTGCCATGAAAGCCCATTAACAAAATTATTTGCCACCTGCCATGCCTCTACCATACAAAGCAGGAGGAAAAGAGCTCTTTAAAACATGCTTGAAAAGACATCTGCAGGGACAAAATACTCATCTCTTTGGTGGCAATGAAGCACCTTTGGAAAATCTAGGCATATATTTGAGAAAGCCTGCAGTCTAGCAATGACTCATTCAGATGTTACCAACCCAGAGGGTACCATTGACATGCAACGTCTAATCTTGTAGATCTTTCACTATTTTGAAAGAGGTCTTACTGTGCAACAATTGTTTAATTTAAGATGTTTTAGAAACTACCTTAGGAAAACTAGAAGAAAATTTCCTAAGACACCCAGTCATCGTGTGTCCCATCACCCTTTCCCCCTATCCCCATCCCCTTCAGTTCTTCTCTACTTTTGCTTCTTTTGTTATAAAGCTAATCACAGTTCCACACATATTCTGACTCAGTGGTAATTAAGAATTAAGCAACAAAACCTGGTGCATCATACATTGCTTTGACATTCATGGGTTCTGACAGAGAGGGAGAAAGGATCACTGCAAAAAATACAGTATTCAGTAATCAATTTTATTCTTAAATGGTATTATTGTATGACATACCTGTTCAAGTGAAAAAAGCTAGTGAGTGTTTTATTATTATTATTATTATTATTATTATTTGTCTATGAGTTTTTTGAATTCTGATTAAAGAAATAATAAAAAGAACTGAATGAAAAATGTTGGATTACTTCCCGTTCCAACGGCAAAAGGAAAACAAACCCAATCCCTGCAACTGCTGTATGAAGGGCTATACTATGTATTTATATACTACTGAATGGGGCTGCCTGGGTTCATTGACCCCAGTCTGGCTGGTGCTAAATGTACAGAAATAAACCCATCCCCAAAAGATTGTAATCAAAGGATAAAACATGAAACAGATGGCTGGTCCTGCATGGGGAATGTTAAAAATAAGAGGAAATTGACTGGCACAGTAGGCAGTGGTCTCGGCACACCAGCTGCTTAACCATGGACAATTTTTGTAAAGCATCATGGCAGAGGAGGATTTTTAAGATTAGTGTTGAAATAGGAAAATGAAGTGCTTCTTTGTGTTTACAGGGAGCCCCGTGTTCTTTTGGGCAATGAGAATGAAAGCACAAAGGAAGTGTCTGTTGCTGAGTGATTGGAGTCCTTGGTATCTCAGTAGTGCACGAGGAGTGATAACCAGGACACAGCTGAACCATGGACGTGGTGAACACAAGCTGAAGATCACAGCAGGTTAAGGAAAGGGGAACTGTGTGGGCTGCAAGGAAGTTGACATGATCAAAGTGGTGGACTCGGGATAGCTTTCAGGGAGTGATATCCCTCTGGTAGCTTTGTATAGCCATGACTGACTTCAGGCTTAACCTGACTTTGAGTAGAGTAGTTAAGATGGAAAGGGTGTAACTGGACAAGACTGCTCAGTGACAAGATGTATAAGAAAAACCTGCTGGTAATCTATTTATGTTAAATATATCAAAGTGGGCACCATACAAGCAGCACTGTACTTTTGGCTGCAGTCATGCAGATGCCACTGTTGGTGTTATTAAGCACAATGGTACGTTCCATATCTGTGAAGGCAGATAATAGAGCAAGGAAAATGATTAGCATGCTTCTGACTTTGACTTCTTCATATACAGCGTCAAAAAATATTTTGCTCTTAACTAGTTGTTTTCATACAGCTTCACTGAACTTCTGCATTGTTTTCCTTTACTCCAGAGCTTTTTCTCTGTGTAGGGACTATCTAGCCCCCTGCTCTTCCAGTATGTGGCACAGGAAGATGTCAGCTACACAAAACTGGGTCAGGTAGCTTGAACTATTTTTAAAATGATAATCTTCTTTTTCCTTCAGTTATGCTATTTCCAATAGGTATTACAGTCTGTTTTAGTAGTAAACTGGCTCATTTCAGTCAGTGCTGTATAGACTTAATTCTGTGGAAAAAAAAGGGGGGGCTGGGGGGAAGGGAAAAAAAAAAAAAAAAAAAAAAAAGATGTGCTTCAGAAGTCTGAATTACCCAGATCTCTCCTAATTGGTGAAAGAGAATGCTGAGTATGGATGGCAGATGTTTCCTTAATTAATATCCTACTGGGTTAATCAGCAGAACCTTGGGAGCTGCTATGAGACTTTTGATGTGTTCACAGAATCCAAGCCTTGATCTATAGACTTTAAACTCATACTCATAACTGCTTGAGCTATTTGCCTATGTGATACTTGCAAACAGTAGAGAATCTTCAGTCAGAAGTTGTCTTTTGTATAACCTAATTCTGTGAACATTTCAATGACATTTGTGTTTAAAATTTACAGTAAATCTTGCATGCAAATTGAGCTCCTCTCTAAATTTGAGATTTCTTACAGGTTTTAAAAAATTGACTTATTCACAGTTCAGAATGTTTGCCTTTCAATCTCCTAAGAACTCAATACACTATTTTTAATTTTGTGAAGTCTGTGTTTTACCATAAGTAGGTTTGATACTCAGAAAATTTGTCACGGACCTAATGGCACTCATTAGAACCGCATGTGCTCTCACTGAAAATAGAGCTAAGTCAGGAGGAGAAATTGCAATCTAACTTTCACAGGCTGAAAACTTGGAAAAAGGCAGTCACTCACAAGTTTTTTGTTTTCCCCTAAGTTTTTCTGTATCTTATGAAAGCTAAAAATTTTAACTTTTCACCAAAATAACAATGAAATGGGATAAAGATTTTTTTCCTTCCTTCTGAATTTCTCATTTTGCAAATACCCATCTTTTAAACATTAAAGTTTTAATCAATTAACATCTTCTCAAAAATGCTAAAGGTAACATCCCCGCAGGCTCTGGTAATAAGCTACCCTACACAGCTTTGTATGAGATGGGATGAGGGAGGACTGAATGCAAGGAATGCTGCAGAAAAACTCATTTGGTATCTGAGTTAGTAATGAGTTCACACTGTGGAAAAATACCTGTGGGCTTTCAAAGTGTCATAGGACAGCTTTAACTGTCCACAGATGGAAGAAGCTCATTTGGTGGCTTGGATTAGTCTCTCTTTCTTTCTCCCCTGTATGTTCTACTGTACTTTCCTAACCAAATCCTTAGCCAGTCCTTTGAAAGCTACTGAGATTGTAATGAGCTACTGTATTGTCTGTCTGTATGGCACGGTATGATATAACTGTATATAAAAGCAGAATTTGGCTGTTATCTGGGTCACTGTTTCTTCCTGGAGCAAACTCACACCTGTAAGTACATTTTGTGGAGGTAGGACTGGGCAGCAGGGGATGTGCCACAGCAGGGCAGTAAAAGAGGGGCAGCACAGAATCCTCTCTCCTTGAACAGTTCAGAATTTGCTTTACATGGATTGTTTGTGCAAAGGAACCACCTAGCTTTTTTTTTTTTTTTTTCTCTTCTACCTGTCTCTACCCAATGCAATCCACAGCAGTATGTTCTGCAGAGTAAAACTCCATCATGCACAGGAGAGGATGAACCCTGACTTCCTTTCCTAATCCTGCTCTTACTCTTCTGGAGCAGAATTGCATCAAGTATGTCTTGGAAACTTCAGCAACCGCAAAGTGGAGGCAAAACTTGCCCTCAGTGAGTAGGAAGTAGAAATAAATGTTATACTAACCAAAAGGGTGTTTTTGGAAGGACGTGCCACCTACAATAATAGGGAAGAATATTGGTTCTCACTGGCTCGCCTTATTATTTTAAGCTGTTCTTTGCTCTTTTCCTCACTAGCTCACATCCCACTAGCTGTTTACAGTTATTTCACACATCTTATGCCAGCCTTATGCCATTCATTCTGTTGGGACCTGCTTGAAACCTCCTCCAAAACTTACTGCTATAGATTTTTTTTAAAGAAAATTCTTAGCTCCTGCCCATCAAAACTGATTCCCCTACAGGCGAAAAAAATTACATCATTTAGTATATAAAACATGTCAATGATTATGTAAGATCTTAGTACTAGTCTTATTCCCTCTGTTCATCCTCTTTGTTAACGGCAGTCAGGTTTCTGAACTTTGCTTGTAGGCTCTAACTTTGGGACTATAGACCGGCTTCTTTGTTTTAAGGTCACTTTTTACTGATGCCATACATTTATTCTCCAGCATGTCCCTGTATAGGCAGTGGCAAATGGGCAAGAGATAATCTCAGCGTCTTGCCTTCCTTCTGTAGCATTTAAGAGATGTGGGTCTCAATTTCTAGAGAAACTGCCATCACCCCCCCCCCCCCCCCCCCCCAAGTAAATGCATATGACTGAGGGCATTCTTTACCACTTAGATCCATTAATTGCAGGGCAGGATTCATTTTGTTATAAACGATAATGTTGCGTCATTTGGGGTGGGACAGGGATAGATTCTTCCAGTACAGTAACTAATGAAGAAATAAAAAGGAATGTTCTATAGCACTGGAGTAAACCAGAAATATTTTCTCCAACTGGCTTGAAAAGATGTAACAATTCAGCATATGATTTTAATTAATGTCCATGTAACTAAAAATGTGTTTAATTCACAATAGCATTACAAGAAAACATATTGACATCTAATTATGGATCATAGAATTTGCTGCAGAGAAACTGTAGTGCATCTGTTCAATGAAACACAATCATGGAGAATGCTAAATGGCAAAATATAATGAAAATGTGAACCAATACACAAATGAGGCCATTAAATACATCAGTGTGAAACAAAGTGGGGATATTCAAGTGGAGAGCTCATGCATAGGGTTTGGTAGATAATACAAAGTAATATTGTCTACTAAGGGTTTTTTTCTTATTATTTTCTTGTGAATAGCAGGATTTCAGCTGCTGGGGTTTCTCAATGGAGACTGCTATTTCCAAGTTAACATGAAAATGCTTGATGCTTAGCTAACAATTGGCAAAGTAATTCTCATGACTCCTCACAATAAATGCTTCATTTGTTGCAGCTATTTTGTCAGTTCTTGTGCTGACAAGACCTTCCTCCTAAGTACCAGTTTTACCTTAGTAAGCTGATTTATCTATCCTTATATATACACCCTCCATAAGGACTGGAAAAAAGCAGGAAAGCAAAAAGCAGTATTGGAATCTTAAAATCAAAAATATATTTTTCCTCTTGTTCATGAATCCTGATAGTTAGGAATAAATCTGAACTAAATGCTGTATCAATGAACACTTCTCTTTAGACAAGCTATTAAAACATCCAAGCCTGACATATCTTTTAATATCCAGTTTCAGAAATCCTCTTATCCACATTCTCTTTTGTAAACCAGGGCTCAGAGAAATATATTGAACGGGCTCGCAAGAGAAAAGTTTTCAAGTAGGATACTTTTTGGAGCACTTCTGACTAATTTCTACCAGCCCTATTTGAATTATTAAACTGGCGTACAACATTAAGCAGAGAAAAACATGTTTTAAAATCATCAAATAGGATCACTTGCTCCTGGAATCTCAGCTTACTCATCAAGGAACAAAAGCATTATGCAAGATAGGAGCTGATCACAACTGAGTTACAGAGCTTGAGGAGCTGGCCTTTCACTAAAGAAAACTGAAAAAAAAAAAAAAAAAGATCACTGCAATTTTTATTTTGAATACAGGCATTGAAAAGACCTTTAATCCTGCTGCTATGAAGATCTTCCTTTTTTGTTTTTGTTTTTGTTTTTGTTTAATATGATGAGACAGTACCTTACATTAAATCAAGTGTTAGAAGGGGTTTAGTCAGGTGTACATGCAACTCCCAACATGGTAACCAAATGCCTTATACCCAACCATTACACAACACACATATCCTCAGTGACAACCCTAGATACAATACAGCTTCAGGGATGGAAAAGATTAGAGTTGATTAAACTGTCTGTTTGCCTTAGTCTATCAACCTAAACAAGACAGTGATTAGTTTGTCGTCAGCTCCAAACAAGCCACTTTGACGGACACATTATTTCCAGTGGTGCTTGCAGTGAAATAAATACAGGTATGTTTCTCACCATTAAAATGGTGGCCAAATTTCTCTCTCCTTTTCCAGTTGGATTAGATTGAACAGTTTGGTCAGTAACACATGCTTTACTGAGTGACTTTTTTCTCTTCTAAACACGAGGGTGAGAGTGATCTGCTAGGTATTCATTGTACATGTGCAAGAAATTCAGAACCACAGCCGATCTCCTCCAGTGTCCTTGCATTTTCTTCCATCTCTTCCCATCTGCTGCAGTACAGCTTTCATTTTGTAAACTATTGTTATTGCTGGAATTCTGAAACAGCTAAATAGCTATACACACTTTCAGTTAAATGTTGTTTGGGAAGCAATGAAAAGAAGTGTCTTGGGAATATCTGTGGAGATCCTTCTGATGTTGCTCAGGGATTTAAGGTATGATAAATAATTGATTTTCCTCAGAGCTAGTTATTGGTCTTTAAAGAAATAAAAGAAGGAATTTTAAGATTTTGGACCCATGATATTAAAATCTCAGTTTTCAGGAGAATATGTAGTGGCCCACAATAATAAATGGCACATCAACACATGGAGAAAAATTCTGAGCTTATTGCTAAACACGGCCAACCACTTTCAGTTTCCTTGCTGAAGTCATGTCAAGAGCCTGAGATCTAAAATTCTCCCTCTCTCTTTCTCTCTCTTTCTCTCTCTTTCCTTTTCTTTCCTTTTCTTTCTTTTTCTTTTTCTTTTTCTTTTTCTTTTGTTTCCTTTTTTTTCCTTTTTTCCCCAAGGGAAATGGTGCAAAAATATTTTGTAGAATCAGAATCACTAGTAGCTAGGATTCCTTGACCCTCTTCAGAAGTCAGATTATTGCTGAATATTTTGAAATGTTTACATCAAGAGACATAAGGCTGACTTATTTGTCATTTGTCACTGGGAAATTTAGGCAGTTTTGAAGTTCAAAGTATTCTGTCTTGAACTATTTGTTTTTCTTCAGAAGACATTGTCCAAAAAATAGAAAACACCTTGAAGACAAATCATGAATAATGCTCTGTGAATAAGCCCCCTTTCTAGATGTGATATAAGCCTCTGGGAAATGCTCTTCTGGACAAAATACCCCCCAAAAGCTTTAGGAAATAGTGAAGACTTCCAGTTTATTTAAAATGCCAATAAGTGATTGTATCTACAGCAAATATTTTAAAGGAAAATACTTGATCAAATCCCTGCTGTTTTCTGTACTTTTAAACTGAGCTTGTGATCCTAAGAGATGTACAAGTTGTATAGTACTTTTCGAAACAGATCCAAAGACCTTTCATAAATTAGATGTACTCAGTTTTGAAAATGTCTTCTCATAAATAGGAGCTTAGCCATGCTACAGATGTGAAATGAAAATAGCTCCTTAAAATGTATTTCACTTAACCAGGTAGTCTAGTTTGCCGGTTGAAGAGAATCTGCTCAAACAAAAAAAAATCCATTTAAATACTAGGTGAACATTAGCTGCATTTTAAAGAAAATAATAAATAAATAAATGAATAAAAATCAGGCATTAGAAATCCTAGAAATAACATTTGAAAATTGAAAAAATCTTTTTTAATTGAAATAGAAAAAAGAAGAAGAAGAAAAAAAGCATTTAATATTGGCAATAAAAATACCTGTTATTAAATCCTACCCCCTCAATCTTCTTTTGGTATTGTAGGCAAAGAGAAGCAATGTCTCTCTGTGGACCTGTGGTATCAAATCTGCCACATCACTGACAGGTATATTCTGCTTTGAGTCATATCAGAGCTCTGTGAGAGCAATTCTTGCAGAACCCTCAGCTGCAATTGAATCTCTTGGTCACAAATGCATAGTTAACTTTGAGATCTGCCTTAGAGAATAAAGGTCACAACCTTATTACTGAATGCAGATGGATTAAAGCACTTTTGGCTGCTGCAGCTTCCCTGGGAAACCAGGAGGAGCTCTGAAAGAGCCCCTAGACATCATGGTGATAAGCATACTTGTAATGAATGGACAGAGAAACTATAAACATTACTGGAAAGAATTAATATTGTGCAACTTCTATCAGATCCTCTGGAGGGGATAAAGAAGCTAGTAAAGTCATGTGAAAAACTGGCAAGAGAAAGCAGTGCTCATCATGTGTGTTCAAGCTATGGATCTCCTGACCAAATCAGTGTGTGATTGCTGAGACAACATGCAACCATAGGAAAGCTGCAAAGCAATCTGCTGGAGCTTATTTTTTAAATAAATATTACCTGTGGCTCAAGAAGACCCTGAGATTAAATGGTCTGAGGGCCAACAGAGATTTGGGGAATGTATTCCATACTCTCCAGTTCTAAGCTTTCCTCTGTAGTAGCTTCCAAATACCATAGCAAATGTGATACTTAGCAAGATAACTCTTGGTCTGATCCAGAAGGGCTTTTCTTGCCTGTTTGTTTTCAGTGCATCTTCTCTGTCTGCATACATAACTTATTTCATGATTTTTTTGCTAACTACCTCTTTTCTCCCACCAGTACTGTACAGTCATTATAGAAAATGGGTACTCAAATTCATCACTTGCATCACTTGCTTTAATTGCCCCAAACTGGTAATCAACTTGGATGAAGCAGAAAGAATTACAGGATATGCATATATATAACCATGTTTACTGTAATGCAAAATCTCTCTCCAACTAACTAACTATATATATTTTGCTAAAACAGACCATGTATGTAACACTTCCTTTCTGTAAAGGGAAAGGCTTCCTTTCTGAAAAGGACAGAGTATTAACAGGACAGCATTAACTGCTTATTTTTGTTTTCCCCATTGTTGTCTGTAATACTGGATGCTGTTACTAGGTTTGGCTGCAAGACTTTTATATTCTTTTGGTTTCTCATTGATAGGACAGATGAAAACTACAAGCTTGAGGTACCTCTGTTAGTTTAGGAGAGGGTTGGAAGCCCATGAAGGACACGGACCTCTTGGAGTAAGCCTAGAGGAGGCCATGAGGATGATCAGAGGGCTGGAGCTGCAATGGAGACAGGTTGGGACAGGCCCAGAGAAGAGAAGGCCTGTGGGGAGACCTCACAGCAGCCTACCAGTACCTAAAGGGGACTGCAGGAAAGCTGGGGAGGGACTCTTTGTCAGGGGGTGTAGGGATAGGGCAAGGGGGAATGGCTTTAAAATAAAGAAAGCTACATTTAGATTCTCAGTGGGTTGTGAGGCCCAGGCCCAGGCTTCAAAGAGGAGCTGTGGCTGCCCCATCCCTGGCAGTGCCCAAGGGCTGGATGGGGCCTGCTCTGGTTGAGGTGTCCTTGCCCATGGCATGGGGTGGCACAGGGTGGGCTTTAAGATCCCCTCCAACCCAAATCATTCTGTGATTCAATGAAGCATGTTATTGAAGAGACAACCAGTACCCCAAGGATTTTAACAACAGCAAATTTATGACTTCTAAACAATTCAAGTATTCAATTACCTTGAATTTGGGTGTGCTGCATGCACTATTTTGAACCACAGCTCCCAAGGACATTTAAGGCTTTATCTCATTTCTTCTACTTCAAGTATGCAATTTCAAAATCTTGAAAGGTGTTTTTTTTTTTATAATTTTTATTTTTTTTTTTTTCCGTGTAGTTAATTTTTTATTCTTCTATCAACAACACCTTTCCTGCTTGCTGTGTTGATTTTCAGCTGTAAGTGTGCCAGAACATGTGTAGTGCATTTTGATGTATTGAAGGTACTAAGTTTCCTAAATACTGGTGGGTTATATAAGGCAAGATTTCAATAGATCAGCATGTGCATGGTGCTGTAGTAGAGAAGATTTACAGAAACAGTATTCTTGAATTATGTAACTATCTAAAAGGCATCTCCATTTCAGGATGTTCACTGACAACCCTGTAAAATCCTCCTTTATTGAATGGTATGCTGATTCAGAATGATTTTACAATTTCTGGGTATAGAGAAAAACGTAAATTTGAAGTAACAAAGGAGATACAATGCCTGCTGAACTGGAGAGTTACTGGGCTTTACTTGAAAGGGGAATGCTGCAAGACAGTAGAGATCAGTGAGATTACATAAAACAAGAGAACTAAAGATTATTGTTTTCCATTTATGCTCATTTAATGTCTTCTGTTGGTAACTGAGAGAACAGAAACTTGAAACAAAGTGGATAATATGCCATAAGCACTGGTGGAGTACATACTATGAGTTGACTTGAATACATGCTTGGGGGGAATTGATAGCATGAAATGAATTGAAAATGGAAATGACTAGAAGAGGGTAATGATTTATTAGAACTCACTTGGCACATGGGACAGATTTTGTTCTTTTCACTGGAAAGCAAGAAGAATAGAAATCAACTTGTAAAATAAATTGAAATGAAACATATCTACCAGGGGATATGTTGCCTGAAACTCGGCTTTGGGTCACAATCTTAATCTTGTGGCTTCAGGTTTAGGGACAAGACCGAAGACAGAAAAGCCATGAAAAGCATTGTGGTAGGCTTATGGCAAGCTCATGTATGCACAATAATGCAACAGTGAATCCCAGTTTTGTGCTGAAGAACATGTCTTTCCTGTGGAAGGCATGGGAGACTAATGTAATGGAGAGTAAGTAACCTTTTTGAATGCTATTTTGCAACTTGCTATTTGTTTTGTTCATGTTTACAAAAACTTAAATGTAGGAAAATATTAAATGAGGAGCATGCACAAAAGTGTAGGTTTGCTAATGTGTTAGTGTATATTACCAGCAAACTGTGTTGGGTGAAGGGAGGGAGCTTAACACCAAGTGGAAGACTTTGCATGTGTAGATTGTAATGTGCCTGGATGCTAACTTGTGTTATAAGTATGAATAGGTAAATTACTTGCGGTTTATGTAGGATAACCACCAGGGACAATAATTTTTCTTTTGTTTGGAGGTAATCTTTCCTGTGGCATTCTTTGGAACAAAAATTAGACTATGTCTTTGGTAAGAATTATTCTTACAGCAAATACATACTGGAGAGGCCAGGTGACAGAGATGTGGCATTTCACACACAAAGCACTGTCCCCTCACAGGTCCAGCTTTATTTCGTCTCATCTTACTGCATCATCACTGGCCAAATATGTCACCTTCTGACACCTCTCAACTCTTGTGTTTTTATTCCCATGGACAATTCCCATACCATGTCTCATTTGGGACTATTTTCCCCTGAAACTCTTCTAAAAACAGTTAACCTTATTTTGACTGAAATACAGCAAAAATTGCTGTTGTGAAAACTATGAAAGAGCCCATCATTTATAGTTACCCAAGTCCACTCATAACTATCTTCACAAGTGTATCCCTAACTGTCTACTGATTCCTGAAATTAGAGGGGCTCATACACCTTGCATCTCTCTGAGGCAAATATCCCTATCATAACTGCCTTTCTCATTCTATCCCCCTGACTATGCAGGCATTGGTTGTGTCTCCTCCACAAAGCTCTACATGTCCTGTGGCTCCTCTCCAGTGTGAGTGAGGGGTTTCCTTCCCCTTACACCTCTCGATGGATGAAGTATTTTCAATCAAAAGACATGTGGTCACTGGAAACGCGAGTCAAAAGCCTTACAAAGGGAGCTGTTTGATCAGCACTGCTGATTAGAGCAGAACACAGAGTGTCAGCAGGGGTTATACAGAATGAATCTATTTAGATGCCAGCCTGGCAACACCTTGAGGTTTCAGCTGATTTAACAATCTACCTGTGAAAAGGATGAAACAAGGGAAATCAATTTAATTAAAGATTTATTTGACAAGCAAGGGAAATGTTTAGATTATGAACAAGCAAAAAAGAAAAAGTTGATTTCTAAATACTTGCTATTATCAGTGAATTTGTAGCTTTACTAGGTATTTTTCATAAAAGATACCTCAAGCGACAGATAAAAAATGCTGATCAATCATTCAAGCAATTCTTCTTCCCAGTAGACCCTAAAAAATGTTGTCATGAATCAATCAATTCTTTTCCATCTTACTTTTCAAGATGATGTCTGAAATGTAAGAAAATTGGGTTATAGACCTTAGGTTACATTGGAATGATACTAATTGGAGCTCATTATGGTCTAATATAAATGCTAATCTTATAAATATTAAAGAGTCAAATCTATCTTAATGTATTACACAGTACTTACATTACCTTCAAAAAAGTCAGCTTCATATCAACAGAGTGGAAACTCCAGTTGTCAAAGTTGTAGAGGAACTTTTAGAAAGGAGCTGTCAATGTCCATAATTTAAAAAACCTCTGGTCAAGCACAAGAACAATTGGTTAATATTGTTTGTTTTTAACTTTAAGCTGGGTTTATTATGATGCCTGCAAGCTTAGATGATTTCAGAGAATCTGTTTTCTTGACAGTAAAAAGCGCATTTTTTTTATTTTTTTTTAATTTTTTTGCACAAATTCCAGTTTGAAAAGCTTGAATGTTGTATCTTGGCTATCATCTGGTGGGAAATAATTTCATTTTTGGCACAACTTGGAAGTGATTTTTTGTATAACAAAATGATGTTTGTCATACATTGAGGAATACAGAACTATATTTTGAACCCTTTTTATCAGTTACTGCACAGTTGATCGCAAGTTGATTAGAAAGTCTGTGGTAGCTCTTAAGATAGTTATCTGTTATGTCGTGCACTCCTTAATGGTAAGGAAAACTAACTTCAGCTCTACTTTTTCCTTCTTGCCATTTAAAATCTTCCTGTTCTTTCCTCCCAAAGCCACAAAAACATGTACTTGTACATTGGTAATGTCAATTCTCTGTAATCTGAACTCTGCAGGGAAGAAAAAAAAGATGCCCTGTGTTTGTCTCCTTCAAACATCTCCTGTCTGTAACATGTCCCATGTCATCCCCCCCAAATTATTTGCCTGAGAGAAGAAAAGAAAGGGAGCACATGGGAGAGTTAGGGGATAGGAGGGTGCTGGAGCTGAGCACGTAGGCTTTACTTTTGAGAACAGGGTGGGGGGAGAGGGAGCATTTGGAGAAGGGAGAAGAGAGCATTGTGCTCTAATTGTAAAATTGAATTAATTAATTGGAAGAACAGAATTTTGGGCTCTCAGCCCCAAACCAGAATAACCATTTCACATCTGTGCACCAGTATTCTGTTAAACAAAGCATGGAAATTGGTGTTGAAATGTTCATGTAACTCTGAACACTTTAGATTTTTTATTTATTTATTTATTTATTTATTTATTTATTTTTTCCCTCCCGAGTACTCAAAATTGAGATATTTCTTCTTTTTATTTGCTTTTACACCCAGTGATAACTCAGCCAATAAATACCGTACCCAGGAAACCTGGTCATTTAATTACAGGTGCCTCATATTGTTTTTAAAATTTTCTTGGAAACTTTTTTTTTTTCTCTATGGACAGTGTTTGAGCAGTTAAAGAGTATTCAGTGGTGACTTAGGATTCAAGCATGCTTAAAAGTATTGACTAAGTATTGGATAAATGAAAGAAAAGAAACACACAACAATAATAACAACAAACTCCCCAAAACTAAGGGACTCCCATCCCCCCAGAACTTTCTGCCTACAGAGTGAGTATAATGGTTAATTTACTTCTGCCTTTAACATTAAGGGCAGTAAGAAAATCAGAAGAAAATTCAAAAAATAAATTCAAAAAACTCTACTGCAGACAGTTATATTTTTTGTGCCTTTTTTTTTTTTTGTATTTTCTTGTAAAAAAAACCTGTAAAAATTCTCTTTTCCTTATACTTGGATATGAACTTTTTGCTGTTAACACCTACAGAGAAAAAGCTATGCACTATGATGACAAACTCAAGCATTCAGAAGAATTGCCAACACGTTATCTGCTCAGACTTCTTGCACCTATGCAATGTATGATAGGACTTTGACAATGCTATAACACTAATTCTGGTCTTCACTCGCATGGCTTCTTGGTTAATGGTATTGCTGAAGTCCTTGTATTATATCACTGAATCAGTAAAATAATACATTAGTGAAATGTGGCTGCTTTGCCTATAAGATACATGGTTATTGTGCATTGCATTTGGCAGGTATTTTCTAATCTGAAAGGTAAGGCTCAGGGCTACTGGATTCTCATGCACTTCATGGGCTCCTGTTCTTACCACTCCATGGGCTTTGCCTTCCTTTTCCCACACTCACAACTCTTTGCATCCTGACCTAACGCTTGCCCCAGCCCTGCTGTATGTCCCTGACCCTTCAGAGGAGGATATTCACCCTGGCTCCTCATACTGATGCAGCAATTTTCTTTCCCCCCTCCAGTCTGATGTGCTTTTGCAAGAAGGAAGAGTGATAGGGCAGAAGGGGGTAGCAGCCTCTGCCCTGCCTGCTGAGGAAAGGAAACACTGAAGATGCAATGCACCGGGTGCACTGCCTCCTGCACACCTGCTCAAAAGATCAAAATAAACCTCACCCTTTTTACCAGTGCTAAAAAGGAGGAAAAGGTGGAACAAGCATGGGCTGAGTGACCTGTGCTTAGAGCTGCTGTTCATCCCAGATTCCTCATCATCCGCTTCCCTGACAGACAAATTTTCTTCTGCAAAATGCATACTTCCCTTTGAAAAAGCTGCTTTGTCCTTTGATAAGCTGAAATCACTGCTCAGTGGCATGATCAGTGGCATGCACGTGGGTGGAGTTTATTTACTCCAAACTTAGGAAAGAGTTTGTTTGCTTCTGCTGTGCACCAGATAGGTAGCCAGTCGCGGCTCCATGAACAGGTTTTTCTGCTCTAGTTCTCCTGTGACATTATAGGAGATTTTGTCTGCACTTCATGTTTTGTATCTATATAGTATTAAAAAAAAAAGGAGAAAGAAGGAGAAAATGGAAGGGAAGGGAAGGGAAGGGAAGGGAAGGGAAGGGAAGGGAAGGG
>NC_048926.1:79058053-79095824 GCF_011077185.1 Oxyura jamaicensis | reverse complement strand
GGGAAGGGAAGGGAAGGGAAAGGAAGGGAAGGGAAAGGAAGGGAGAATTTTCCACCTCAGCATTTACTTTTCAATTTAAAAAAGGGCATATAAAACTTGATGAGAAGAAAAAAATGGGCATACAAAATATTTTTTTCTAGTACAAGTATTAGAATTAGCTATAATATGCTTCAGTTATTTTTTGTTTGAAATTAAACATGTTTTAATTAAAACATTTATAAAAAGTTTATCTCTGTTCATACAGTATGCTATTTTCAGAGAACTTTTTCTCATGGTAGGTAGGGAGTTGGAAGAGTAAGATGGGAAAGAGTTTAACTGGGGAAAGAAATCACTGTCTTGTCAAAGCTTTAAGTAAAATGAAAATCGAGGGAAAGGAAACTCAGAGATAGCTGCTTAAGTTTTGGAAGAGCAAGAAATAAAAAATGGCCAATTTCGCATTTTTCCTTCTTCTTTTCTTTCTGTATTTTTTTAATAAGCTTCAGTGACCTGAGTCTTATTTGACCCAAACTCATGAAATACATTAATATGTAGTTTATGAAATCTGAGCCCTGCATGAATTTAATAGGCATGCACTACCAATATGTGTTCAGTTGTGTTTTCTTGACTGCCCTGTAGACTAAAAGATATATGTATTGCTTCATTTATGAAATACTGGGTAGTTCCACAATCAGTTCTTTACCAATTTCAATATTTGCATATATGAATATATTGCATGCTGGTGTTCATACAAATTAAAGGAATTGCTTGTGAAATCTTAGAGAAAACTATATCCTACATATTAATTAAATTAATATCTTAAAGACATAAAAAAATCATTTGGCTAGTGCTTTCTGTGTTGGAATGAGACTGCTACAAGTGAGGATAGCACTTGATGTGTTACTATTTGTTGCGAAGTGATTTAATAAATATTTAAACAACTCTCTGCTGCTGTCACAGTACTTTTTAGTATGAAGTTATAGTGTGGAAAACTTTCGTGCATGTGGTTTAAAGAAGGGGAAAATGTCAGTAGTCCACAGCAGAAAATTTCTGCCTCAGTTATACAGTGGTGTATGACCTTTTTTCCTCTCCCCAGAAATGTTCAGTTTGCTCAGGCTGTGGCCAAAAATGTCACGTTGTTCAAAGTCACCTAACATGAAACCCATGTGGTGTATGCCTCAGGTCATCAGAGACAATGGTTGTGTTGCAGAACTAATACCACTCTTCAGTATTTGTTTAATGTAGCCTTGGACAATAAAATATTTATCTGGGTAAATCAGCAGTAACCTTTTTTTTTTTTTTTTTTTGTCTTTTGTTGTTGTTGTTGTTTGTTTTTTGTTTGTTTCTTTTGATTGATTTCTAAAATAACAAAGAAATCTTAATGTTGGTACCAGTTTTTACATAAAATGAATCTCTTCTTTCCATTAAACTGTAGCCTACAGTAGGTCCAGAAGTGAAATGTGGAGTTATTTTTATCTTGACATTCATCCTGTTACTTCTTTAGGTAACAGTTTTTTCAACAGAACACAAGTGCTTAAATTGCTGCCCAAATGAGAGGGAAGTAGCAGCAGAGCTTTAAATTAACTTGTTTAAGCTTCAAATAATAGTTATTTTAGAATACAATAAAAGCTGCAAAATGCTAAAAAATGTCATGTTTAGCTTTGAAAGGAAGTGAGGGAGACCAAAACCAAAGGTGTTCACTGGTTTTGGGTCACCCAGGCCGAGATGCTCACAAACATTTTTTTGATGTTTAGCCTACTTTCAGAGCATGGCTCCCCTTCACTCTAATGGCAGCTCCTACCTACCCAGACACTCTGTTTTCTACCTCAAAATCATTTTTCTTCCCCATGCCAGATTTTAGCTGAGCTAACTCTTCTGTCATGGCCTTACTTAGGGTCTCTTCCTCTGTATTTTTTGTCTTTGAGCAGTCATGGCCACCTCAGTGCTGACGGCACAGAGCATACTGGCTATCCTCACTCTCAGTTCCCTATTGCTCCAAACCTGTTTGTTCCCCCCAGTCATCCCACTCTCTATTGCAAGCTGGCCTGTTCACAGCCCATGATCAATCCATTGTCTGAGCAATAAGATCCTCTCAGAATTGGCCTGCAAGGGCTGCAGATCCCTCCCTGCCTCCATCTCTGTCTCACCGTCCCTCTTACTCACTTGCTTCCTCAAGTGGCAGAAGGTCATGACTCTTTGATTCCTAGTTCCTCATGTTGCTGTGGTAGCAAGAGAAATTCGCACCTTTGATTTATGAGTTTGAGTCACTGACATATAGGGCTTGGGGAGCAGTGGTCTTGGGAGGTCTTCTTTTCCCTACTAGCATCTAGAGAGTTGGAACTGATTGCTTGGAACTGGAATCTGAAATGATTGAGGGGACTGCTTGTTGCTTGTGGACAGGCATAGGCTTAAGAATTTACATTTACAAAGTGTTGACTGTGCCTAGAGACAATTTTAACCAAGGTCTAGGTTTCAGGTGGGCCACAAGTTTGCAAATGAAGGCAGGATTTTTTAAGGACTAGGGTCAGACAATTTAACAGGTGTTCAAACACATTGTATGGGCAGAAACAGGAAGTATTGGATAGTAACTTTTAAGGAGTAATGATATCCACATCAAATTTTAACAAATCCTTCAGTGTTTTATTGGTAATCAGCGCAAAATGAATCATCCCCCTCTCCTCTAATTCTTGCTCATTTTTTTTTCTACTTCTACCTTCTATTTTATTACGAGAATGAGCAACTTCATTTGAGGTACTAAAAACTTGTATTGAATCATGAAAATAAAATAATTCATTGTTGCCTACCAGGATATATTGTTGCTGGGAAATGAGTCATTTACAAATATTTGATAGTCAGCACATATGAGATGCCTTTTTTTTAAGAGACCATTTCACTATTCAGTTTTTCTCTGGTAGCAAACAATTGACTGTTCACTCCTTTCCTCTCTTGTGCTGTGGATGAGACTTGAAGTTGCATCCTTTTCCTCAAAAAAAATAGTAGAGTCAGTTCTGAGGGACAGTGTTAGGTTGGACCTGCCAGTGGAAGCAAGATAAAGCATACTGTGTTGGATTAAAACAAAAAAAAAAGTAGGGAGTGAATGTGAAAACAAGAAAAACAGCAGAATGGAAGGAGAAGGAAATAAAGGAAAGATCTACAGCAGTCTGGGTTTACCAGGAGTGATAATATAGACACACAATATCTCTCAAATCCCAAATACTCTTTCTTTATTTGACATCAGATATTCTGGTATTCAGTCACAGTATTATGATGGTAAGTTTTAGTTTGGTTGATCCTAACTTGCTCTTCAAAGGCACCATGGCTAAAAGCATGAGAGCTGAGTAATAATTGTAGTCTCCTTAATGTTACTCTGAACTTGAGTGAGCCTTATAATATTACCAGGTCATTAGTGGCTTACCATGTTTTTTTTTTTTTTTTTTTTTTTTTTTTTTTTTTTTTTAGTGAACCTCAAAATACACTAGCATTTCTGAATTTTGCAATATCTGCTCTATTAGCGCTTCAGTCACTATATTACATGTGATATTAGTGACCGTATTTGTCACTATATGCAATATAGTGACTATATTCTTCACTATATAACGTGATATTCCTTCAAAAATGCTGTTATTCAGAGCAAGGTGTTGTCCGTCCCCCCCCCTTTTCTTTTTTTTCTTTTTTTTTTTTTTTTGGATATGTCAGTAGGAGAAAGCTACAAATGAAAGCTGAAGAAAACATTTGGGTGGAAAGATGGTGAAATCAGTATCAGACGGGTGGCTGTTATGGTATCATTTTCTTTTTTTCTCTTGAGGTTTGCAGATTCATTCATGTCATTTGCTCTTGTGTCAACAGGCACACATTTCTTAGTTACAAATAGCACTAATGGGAAATTTTGATTTTGAATGCATATTGATAGAGAGGTTTGAATTGCATTTAATTTGGGGACCGAGCAAAATGATTAAGAGAGAAAAAGAACATTCCTGATCCTTGAGATTTTCAGATGAACTAAACCAGATTTGCAAATCATATGGTCCTCTGTAATGTGTCTATTCAAGCAAAAATACACCACCAAAAATTACTCTTTGTTCCAAAGACTGAAAAATGTGTTCTGCTTTTTGTATTTCATGTCTGTCACACTCTGTTTCCTGATGTAAACACCCTTTACTTCTTCCTTGATAGTGAGATCGGTCAGTATGCTCTGCTGGAAATTAAGACCTGAAATCACTGTACCCCTCTGACTCAGTGATACACGAATCTTCATATTCTCTTTTGACACCTCTTCTGGTTTGATTATTTCCACACATTTTGAAATTCAAAGCAAAAAATACAAACAGTACACTACTCACTGACACAAAGATCTTGAAGCTATTGGGAAATTCTTATTCACTGCTCAGACAACATGTGGATGTTTTAGATCAGATGTACCTTTCACTTGATTCCATTCAAACTTGATTGTCATTGTTCGTCATATATACCAATTGCCTTCAAAACACAGAAAACTGAAAGAGATTTGTCAAGTAATAACATGTACCTTTTTCATATTTTATTTCTAAAGCTGGATTTCACTTTTTAGGTCCGTGGTTAATCAAGAAAGGTCAAAGGATTATTTAACAAAAGAGGCAGAGACAACTTCGTTTTCAATTTCTTTAAGCGGAGATGGCTTGTAAGTATCATAACAACATTCAGATTTTTCATTTCAGATCTGTTGGAATTATATGAAAAAAGAGAATGAAAAGGAAAGGTTATAATTAGTGACAGGGAAAATGCTGACCTATTTGTTGCAGAATGATGAGTTATGTTAAAACTTTCTTTGAAATTGGTAGTGTAGATCTTCCCATAGCTTCAACATTCTTGTTTATATGAAGGTTTTGGAAACAGACCCTGTGCCATATAATCTAGAAAATAGGAATAAATTATTTATTTTTTGCTTTACTATGGGCTCTTCATATGAGAAGAATAATTGAACTGGACAAGAAATTAATTCTCTGAAAATATGAAAGGTTTGGAAAGTGAAAAGTACTAAATAATAGGAGCAATATTTTTCACTACCTCTTATACAACAAGCTCCTTACTTCACGCATCGATTAACTTTAAATAGATCATAAAATGACAGAGAAATTTTAATCTTTGGTACAACCCTGCCAAGATGTGGTGTATACACTAGAACAGTCTGCAAATTTCTTCAGAGACAAACATTACTTAACACCCTTTTGTAGATTCAGCAGCTTTCCTTGCTCCCGTTAACTCTGAGGATACTGGAGAGACGTAGCAATGGGAAAAAACATCTGTGCACCAGTATACCTGGAGGCTTGTGTATTGACCTGGGATTTATTTTATTTCATTTATTTATTTATTTAAATTTATTATATATATATATATATATATATATATATATATATGTTTAGCTTTACCATCCTCTGCTCCACTTACTTGGTGAATCTTTTCCTCTTGTACCTTTTTGCATTTCTCTGCTTGGCCTGCATATTAAAACTAATGTGCAGAGTGAAGGTTGTGTATACTCTGCTGCAGCCTTCCTCTACTCATGTCTAGCACCATGCTTAAGAGTTTGACCTGGTATCTGTGCAGTGAGTGCTACATATGGAGGTTGGGTGAACTAATGATGTATGAAGAGGCTGGCTAATACATATAACTGTGTGGAAACAAGCAATCAAACTGGAACAAGCCCAGGGAAATCAATATGCATGCACGGCTGTGTTTTACAGTATTGAGTCCTGATATTTCTCATTTGTCTGTTTCCATTCTTGATAAATGAACTATTTAACTTACTGCATGGGCATATGTAAAGCTATACTTTATTGTGATGATAGCGGAAGACATTTTTAAATGGAGTTTTCAACAACAGCAAAAAACTGAAGCAAAAATTGAAGCTTTCTCATGTAATTTTAAAGTTCAGATATTATTATATTGTATCTTAAATTATGTTTTGTCTAAAGAAAGGCCCTGAAGCTTAATTTTATTCATTTTCCTTTACAGATACTTGGGAATTACATCTCTGCTTTAAAAAAGAAACTACACACAGAGATAAACATTCAGTCAACTTGTGCACTCAAAAAATTCTTTTAGGTATTCTCCAGCTTTGTTTTATTTTAAATTTAATTTTATATAGTATGAAAACACAAATGGGTCATTTTAATATGTTTTTATGTTTAGACTTGGCCAGGAAATCATTTTCTCACTGCAAAATGTTATGGTACTTCTAAACTGTCCTATGCCATATCTTGTTAAATCTGAAAATCTGAGACTCTTAGCAGCCTCTGAGAAAATAAGTAAATAAATAAATAAATAAAAGGAGGAGTTGTTGTCAAAATTAACAAAGAGTTACCTCAACCAGCTCTACTGGTGACACAGTGGATGTTTGCAAAGGTGTCAAGACTCCCAGAAGTGAGAGCAACAGTGATGGATTGTGAAGCTTGCTGGAGGAAGTTTTAAAAGATGTTGGTTCTTACAGTATGAATACTTCCATGATCTGCCACGCCTCATGACTTCCCAGAATAACCAGGTTATTAGGGCACTAACCCCTGGTGTTGAAGCCCAAAATTCAATGAATACTTAATACAATTTGTACAAAATAGAGCTGCTGTAATAGTTGAGATTGAAAATGTTCCATCAAGAGTAATGGATAGCCTTGAGGGCTAACTGGAGAAAGGCTGAAGCTGAAGTCTTTGCTCTTACTTCAGGGGAAAAGAGCTCAAACCTGGGTCTCCCATCTCCAGGAACATGCTCTTGTCACTAGGCTGGTTATTCTGATATGCATATTATAGTCTTCTTGAATGAAAAGTCTTTATTTGCTGCAACAGATGTATTCTCTCCTATACAATATTTTGGCATCAATGAGTTAACATTTTTTCAAATGAAATTTATTGGTCGGAAACTTGGGTACATTAAACTGGAAGACTATGCAGGATGAAGAATACAGCACCACCAGGCAACTGCAGGAGAGGTGCCATATACTTCTAATGCCTGTGTTTTCCTCCTTCTCTACTCAAATGTAATAATGCAGCTGTCCACATGTTAACAGTAATGTAAATTGACATTGCTCTCTCAGATTTCTGTTAAAATGTACATTTCTTTATGACTCTCTTTTGTACTTGCTCTAAGTTGTTTATCTCTGACTTTGCCAATTTTCTCTTCCCTCACTGAAAAGTGATCCATTTTTACTTCTCAGTTTTGCTTCCTGCTTTGCCTGTGATGTTATGTCCCTTTCAAGATGCACGTCCTTTTGCTTTCTGTGTGCATCAGGAAAGTTGCTGCCTTTGAGACATAAGCTTCTTCTCTTTGTGAGGAATCTTTGCAGTCATTTGTCTATGCAGCTAGTGAGACTTTTAAAATTTGTCTTTTTGCTCCTAATGATAAAGGGGCCAAGAAAGGAGGAATAAGGATCACAGGAAAGTGCCTACTCTCAAAGGATTTAACATTCAAAGGTTTACTTAACACTGTTCTAGTGTGTCGATGGCATTTGTTCTGAGTTGATGACATGACATTTCTACCATCCTGAAATGGCAGTTCATGGGGCTCCTTGTTTCACATGAAGATCTTTGCTGAAAAAATTTAAAAGCACTGTGATAGCCTGAAAGTGATTATTTAGCATTAACTCTATTTAACATGTACTTTTGGTACTTTTCTCTTGCTACTGTTAAAGGGCAGAAATAGATATTTCACAGACATACTAGAAAACCCTGTGGGAGCATCTTTGTATATTTTAACAGCCCAAATGATTTTGTTATTAATGCTGAAAATTCTGCCACTATTGCCATGAAATTTCATGTGGCTCATGTTTTTGCCATGATTGACAGAGGATTCTTGCTTGGAGCCAGCTGTTTGCTTACTGTGCACTATGGAAAAAACATTTGAGAAGGGCCTTGGCTATCACATTTTCATGTGATGTGCACTCTCATATACATGTGCATATTACACAAAGAACAGAAGAGCTCACAGCAGCCCCAAAACGGCATCTGTTCTTTATAGTGAGATAAAGAAGCTGCAGAAGGTTTGTGGAAACTTGCTGATGCTTGTTGTCACTTAGCAGGAAGTGTTTAGGAGTTTGTGAAGAACAAAATTACAATTTGTCAAATGTTGCAAACCTCAGAGTGATCGCACACTATTTGATTTCACTGCTGCTATAAATAGGATTTCACTTTTTGGGATTACAAAATGACCAACTTTCTGTTCAGTAAAATATTTGAGTTTTAATCTTCCTTTTCCTTCCTAATTTTCCATGATCTAAATGGTGAGGTTGCCATTGTTTTAGTAACCCATGGTATTTTACTGCCAGCACACATTTACATGTAAAATCCAGACAATATTTAGCCTTCTGCAGAGTGACTTATCAAACCTTACAGTATGATGAGAAATTTTTTGCATATGGTAGCAGTGTTTTTTTATCATGGTTGGTAGTGCCTTACCTTGTAGTCCTCCCTGAAATACTGAAAAGGATAAATATTGAAATGTGAAACTTGAATCCAAAGACATTTTGGCCAATATAAATCATTTTATTTGTTCAAATCGTCTTCATCGACCTAGCATAATTATCCATTCGTCTTCATCGACCTAGCATAATTATCCAGGAAGATCTATATGCATAATCTTCACCTGTGACACCATGGAATAGTTAGTGTTCCTGGTATGGCTATAGCTGCCAATGGGAAATGTCAAGGAAATGCATTCTGAAAGCTGGCAGTACTTTTGACTTTGGTGAAAATATCACATATCTTTGAGTATGTTTAGGAAGGAATTTATGCAAATAAAAGATGAATGGGTCATTATATATTTATGTTAAAAGGTGAATTCTGTTTTACTTTCAAGCAACTGCTGTTAAACAAAATTTGTATTATTCTTCTTCACATGTGAAAAAATAGTGTTTATTTTCTATAGAAATGTAGAACTAAATTTATCAAGCTATAAGGAAAAGTAGGAGGTGAATCCCTTTGAGAACAGAATATGGAGAAAACAATCTTTTTTAGACTAAATGCATTGGTAGAGGCTACAGATGTATTTAAGAAATGTCATCAAGGTTTATAAACATGAGAGAAAGCCAATGTTGTACCAAACACTTGAGAAAGATGTTCTATCTCAAGCATATCACTATCTACTCTCTGACATTGGTTGACATGGCAGAGAAGTCAAGGAATAGACAACAAATGTTGTGGCTAAAAGACAAGACATTGCTCAAAAATGATTGCACAGATCTTCCCACAAGCCTTCTCTTTTTGAGTACTTTACTGAATAATGCGTTACCAGACTTGAATTTTCAAATATTACTGCTGGCAATTGAGTGAAACCTCTCCGAGATGCAGATCATACTTTTTCCAAGAGTTGTCTTAGGTCCTGCAAATGGGAGTAGATAACCAATGAGGCTTTTACCCCCAGGGCTGAAAGTCAAGGCTGCTCTGGGACTCCTGGTGGCATGAAACCTGGAGTGTGCCTTTCACCAGACAGCACTAATGGGAAGGCCGCAATCTTCTAAGTGCTTATTCTAAAGCCACCCTTGGCTACACTCAGTCATTTTCCAGTGCCCATAACAGCCAGATGCACTTGTTTTTCTTTACTATCAAAATTAATGGGTTGGATGGAAGCAAAAACTGTCACTGCATTACTGACCAGCTGGGTTTGTCTTAAATTGAGCTTTCACCAGAAATGGAAGAAAGGTAATCAAAAGTTATTTTTTTCCTGAGGTATGGAAAACATCTTTTCAGAAAAAAAATGAATGTTTAGAGAAGCTCCTGTTCTCTCATTATCTTCTCGTCAGTTTTCAGATACTTCTATGTTAAGTCACTTTGGATCAGGTATGAAAATTAAGTCTACTGGCATTTATTTGTTCCAATTAAAAGTGGGAAGTGAGTAAAAATGACACTAAACCACTTTGGTTGCTTTCTGAGTCTAGAACTGTCTGAAATTGGTCAACTTTCGAGAGCACTGTGGGAACAGTTGCATAGAGCTATTTATGAAAAACTGCATATATTCTGTAACAGAAACGAGCAATGACCGGAGAAGAGGTTGGAAATGGAATTCTCAGATGTTTGCAAGTCTTTCATTTATCTCTTCCTCTGCATGAGCTGCATGGGCTCTTGGAAGTGGCAAGGGAGACTGCAGGTAGTAAGGGGTAGCAATGATGTAATGGGGTAGCAAAGACATACATGAAAAAACAGATAAAAAAGAAATGGCAAAAAACTAAGTATTTAATCTTTAAGATATTTATATAGAAAATATGCTAAAATCTAATTTCAATTTTGTCCTATTGTCAATTTCCAAAAGAAAACATTATATCAGAACTATACATACTGTGAATAAATAGTAAATATACTTTAGCCTTGTGTAGACAAGTAGTTTTTTGTCCAGTTTGGAGCTGAGCACCTCACTAGTGTTGAGGAGATGAGTCAATTACAGAACCTCCATGGAGTTTATCTCTACGGCAGTGAAGGGTTTTCCTGCCACTATTAAAGAACACTTTATTCAGGCTGATACTTCAGGCTTGCTGGTTGTATCATGTTCAGTTGAGAAACTGATGGATTTCTGATTAGGGATAGTTGAGAGGAGGAGGAGAGGAAAACAAAACAAAAAAAAAAGGGAAAAAAAGAGGGAGTGCAATCTGTTGTCTGAATGAGTGAGATATTAAACAGTGCATTGACCTCAGGTATGGCTCTGGGTCATGCTTCAGCTCCTGCTGCTGTTATTCCTTTGTGCGCAATATTCGTGGTAGGGGTCTGTTGTACTAGATTATTTTAGATGTCTTTTCCAACCTTAATGATTCTGTCAGTCTATGGTTCTATTTTATCCTTGTGGGTAAAACTTTACCCAGAGATGCTTGTAGGTTCTGGTACTCTTGATCTTTCAATTACTACTTTCTTTATCTTATCCCACATAACCTTCTCAGTGGTGTTACACTGATTATATACCTCCAAATCAAGGTATCTCTTTGAAGAGATTCATTTTTGATTCCCAGTTTCAAAGATGAAAAAAGGGGTTATCTTATTTTCCAGTATATATATATATTTTGTCGTTAGTTGAATGAAGAATTTTGATTATCTGAAATCTCAGAAATACATATACTTTAAAAAATCTCTCTCTCTCTTCCCCCTCCCTTCTTCACCTACCCCCTATCTTGTTAACCCCAGATAGTTAGATTCCAAAATGTTCAGTACAAAAGGCTATTTATTTTATATACATTACAGTGGAATGTATGCAGATGGTTTCTGTAAGGTGTTAGGCTTTAAGCATGTTCTGTAACATACTTTTTGGTATCAGTCCCTACTACCAAGAAAAAGCTGGAGTTTATAACCATATTAAAAGCAGAAGTACGGTTAAAAGTTTCAAGTGTCTATGGAAAAAATATTCTTGCCTTCAGGCAAGGATATATGACATCAAGTTTGAAAAGTGTTGTACATGAGAAAGAAAATGAAGGCAAGTGAGTGCCCAGACCTGAGTCATGTCAACATAAACCATGTCTGTCTAAACCCTGACTGGGCAACATTCCCTCAAGCCAGTATAAACCATTTTAATGTTGCCATAAACTTTTCCTCTGGCAATGAGCTAAACCAGGATGAGACGTATCATGAGAGTAAAGGCACTAAGGCAAAAGTTGAGCAAAGTCTGTATGATAGCAGGGATATTTACAATTTATAATTCATTTTTTCTTCCAGCATGTACTTCTCAGAGTGTTCCTGAAATTCAGAGACCACTAAGACTTGCTTTACAGTTGAGATTATGCCATGGGATCTAGACCAATATTAATTCTGAGCTCCAGGAAGTTAAAAAAAAAAAAAAAAAAAAAAATCAGTATAATATCTACATTTACTTTTCTTCACAACATTAGAAACTAGGTTGTTGGAAGAGGAGTAAAGTAACATAATTGTAATAATAATACAAGGAATATGGCTGAGAAAGTGCATACAAATAAATTTTATTTATTTCTGATCTGTCTACTTAATAACTGAAGTACAACCAATAGCTGTTAAGAAACTAATTAGAAGTAAGACACATGCAGTATATAGTACATTGTATTTTGAGGATGTTATCAGCTCATTAGTTTTCTTTAGTGTGTTAGTCTTACTAACTGCATGTGGTTACACTCACTGCATGCAAGTTACTGTAGGTTTTATGCCTGTTTTTAAAAAATCAAACACTTAGGTATATTATACCTAACTAAACCTGGAACTGGAAAAGTGAAGTTTACAAGTACATTTTTTTTTCACCTCAGTATGCTTAACTGTGCAGAGAAAATGTTATCTAAAGAAATGTATCTCTTAGAAATGAACAGGCTTTGTCAACCTTTGCTTTGGAGTTTAGTTATGCACATACATTTTCTTTAGAATTAGAGTCTGATTCACAGTGTTTCAGTGCATAAGCTAAAATTGACCTTCAAAGTTGTAGCTTGGTGATCTTAAAATCAACTGTCGGATCAGTAAAGATTATTTTCCTGTCATATTTTCAGAGTTCAGGTTGTCAGCCAGTCAAATATTACTGAATTATTTTTATTAGAAGAGAAGTGCACAGTTTCCACTGTCCTGGTCAAGAACTACTGTACTGAATTTGTACAGGCTTTTTGGGAAGAAAATTGCCTTTTTCACTTAAGAAGTAATTTATAAGTTATAAGTAACTGAAAATAGAAGACTTGCTTGGAAATGAAGAAGTATCAGAGTGGGAGTCTCTCTTGTTCACACTGTGTTATGTCTATAAAATTAAAGTTTTGTCAGTTCATAATTGTATTTTTAATAAGCATTCTAATTTAAAAACTGTGAAGATGCTATTACAATGAGTGCTATCTGTTTACTTGTCATAAATGATGCTATTTTCTCTTGTAGTTTCAGTTATAAAATACAAGTAATTAATATTAAAACAATATATTGGAAACAAATAATTGCATGGTTCAGAAAATTATTAGATAGCACAACAACAAATGTTAAACTCTTAAAAAAAAAAAGAAGAAGAAATTGAATAAGTCATTAAAAAGTGACTAATTTTATTTATTTATTTGTTTGTTTGTTTGCCTAAAATAAGTGAGAAGTATCTCTGCATTTTATGGTATTGTCTGGTACATGTGAAATACTTTTCATCTCTAGTACCTTGTTACTTATTTATTCTGCTCCTTTCCCCTTCCTGAGTCCCTGATAATTCAAGAAGTGCTGTTATCTTCATTTCACAAATTTGAACTTGCTCACATTCAGATGGATGGAGGCACATAAAACCTCTGCATCTTGGGGTGGTACCTTTGAGGGGTGGGCTGTGTGCCCGGTAGGTGGCTGGGAGGTCTCTGCAGTGAGCATGCACAAAATTATCAACCGGGACAGACCATGAATATTCTTTAATGAAATCTCTTTTTCTTGGAATCTTTTTAGAGGTGGTGATTGTGGTTATAATGATCAGAAGTGATGGTTATAATGATGATAATGACGGTTCTGATGGTCATCAGGAGGATGACGACCTCTCTTTGGTGAGATGGTAAGAGGTTTATTGGGAAGCTTAGGAATAGTAACTAATATACTTTGACATCATGCCAGGATTAGCTTCCAAAAATGCTGTGAATTCAGACAAGGCAGACAGAAAGAACTGAACATAAAGAGACCTAATCCTTTTATGAACAGATAATTGGAGTTTTATCACTGGCAATGAAAGCAGTATGCTTGAGGAACAACCCCTCACTGCCCTGCATCCCAGTTTAACAGGTTTATTTATAAGCTTTTGGGCTGAGGCTGTCGCTCCTCCAGGTGTGTAAGACCCATTAACCTCAGTTCTGCTGTGGACTGGGGGCAGGAGAGTATCTAACCTTTAAGTTTCAGCAAGGAGTGGTGGTGCTGTTAGGTACTGCTTTAGTCAAGAGCCTGTCAGCATTTCCTATGGAATTTATACCTGGTCTATAAAACACACTCCGCTGCAGGTTGATATACAGTCTGCCTCTGAAGGAGTCATTACTATCTATCACTTCAATGATCTGCTGATAATGGGGGTGTATCACATATCTGTAATGGGTCTGAAAGAAACAAGTCTATGGAAATTGCACTGAGTCTGTGGAAAATGGCAGAGAATCAGTAGGAGTGCTTGTACGCTCCCTGAGATCCTTGGGGGCCATTATAGCACGGAAAGAATATTAACAACCTTCAAATGGGAAAGCCTGCTATAATCGCCTTCATTAATCAAAGAGAAATCAAACATGCCAAATCTGAACACTGCGTCGTCTAGACAATAGTAGGTGCAATTCAGGCTGTTTTCTGACACTTGCTGGAGGCTGGATGACTTTGGCACGGCCACTTCAGAGTGCTCTGAACTTGGGTGGTGGTTTTCCAGTTGGATTTTGCTCTTGGTCTTTGCCTCAGAGTCTTTAATTTATTTATTTATTTACTTTTTTCCCTATGTATCAGCCATTTGCTCTTCATAAGTTGTTTCCATGCATATATGAGAACTGTGCATAACATGGGTGAGCTGAGGACAGAGGAACAAGCCTTAACTCTGAGTTTCCTGGCTGCTCTTAAAGCATCGTGTTGTTCTAACATCCTTTCTTATTTCATGAACATGCACCCATAGACATAAATATAAATACGTCTGTCTTTGATAAATTAAAATCCTAACAGGTGTATGAATCCTTGCCAAGATAGCTACGAGCCGGTCAGTATACATTGCTTGCACTTGGAAGTGGTACATTAGAGAACACTCGGCAGTTTCACTGCTTTATAAATAGCTGGATTTGGCATTTCTGCAATCATCTGCTGAGGGTAAAGAAGTAATAGATGGATAAAAGTACATATAGATCATCTTTCAGAATCCTATAGATGAAATGAATTAATTCCACAACATGTTCATTCCTGTCATTAGCTTTTCTGGTCTTTTTTAGGTTCGATAGTAGCAGCAGAGAGAAGAGAAGTCCTGGTGCTGTGGGTACTAGTCCCAGACCTCAGAGACCCCAGATCAGTTTCCTTTTCTGCCATAGACTTCCTGTGTGACCTTGGGCAAGTTTCTTTGTCTGGTTGACATCCAAAAAAGCACTTAGGAACCTAAAGTGTAACTGAAGCTTAATTTAGGTGTCTTTGTTCAGGGGAGCACTCCATGGAAATTCAGCTTAGGTGCCTGAGAGGACATGGATGCCATGGCTTTGGCTAGAAAAGACGACAGACAAAGTCGTTTAAAATGTGTTCAAAGGCACCACTGTCCTCAGCTGGGCTGAGAATAGAAGTGGACTTATCTGAAGCCTATTTAGAAGTGACAAATCAGATATATCCCTTAAGGTCCTGGTCTGTTATGTGTCCTCTGAGTGCCTGGCATGTGCAGAGAGTGTTGAGTTCAACACAAAGCGTGGCAGTTTTGGCAACTTATATGTATATATTTTGCAAGGTTGGAAGGAGAAACTTCTCATACATCCTCCCAGTTGATATAATGCTCTGAGAGGTGGAAGGAAATGGCTAGTAGGCTCTTTTTAGGAAGTGGCACTTAAAATGTACTGCCTTTTACTGCAGGCTCTTACTCTGGAATAAGAGGAGAGGCTGACTTGTCCCTGCCATGGAAGCTGCTTTGCTGTGCAGGAAGGAGAGTTGAGGTTCACAGGAGGAGAAATCACACATGTAGGACAAGACACATGACAGCAGAGCTTGCGGTTAGAAGGCAGAGGTCTTGGTTCTGCTTTCTGCTTCCACAGAAAATGTTTACGCATTTTATCCAACAGCTATAGTGCTCTGTGGGGAAACTGTCCCTGAAGTGAGGTGCTGCCATGTTTTGTAGTCCTAGTGAAATGTCAGAGAATGAAGTGTGAGGTGGGGAACGGGAAGCTCTCAGGGCCCTTTCTTGATGTTATGGGGAGATGGAACAGCATTTGAGTGAACAACGCTTCCCTAGGCATGGCCTGCTGGGTTGAAGTGAATACAGACTGTTTCAAACACTGCTCTTGCTGGGTTTGGTCTACATCTGGATGTGCTTCTGTACATCCCCTCTGAGGTGGGCTTCATGAAGAGTCTTCCTGAGTTCACATTTGGGCTGTGTCCTTTGCTCATTTATGTATTTCAGCTCTTCCCTCCCAGCACTACATGCTTAATTAGCTATGCTCTATCCAAAACTCATTTTATCTGCTTTATGATGATGGGTAATCTTGCACGATGTTCTTTAACAAGACAAGCCTTCCTCTCTTCTCTATCACTCTTAGTATAGTGATTAAAAATTCTAAAATGTCTGTTCTTCAGATTTAGGAGATCTTGAACTCTAGACATCTCCCTTTCTAGGCATGTGTGCTCTAAATACTCATTTTCTGCCATACTGCTGTGTCCTTTCCTACTCATACAATTTATTTATTTATTTATTTATTTTTCCTGGTGTCTGAATATTTGCTTTAGGTGTTGACTTGTCCCAGCTTTGCAGCGCTCAACAGTAGCCCTGTAGAGATATCAAACTCACAGATGTCTTTATATGGGACAAAGGTAAGCTTTGAGAAACCCTTCAAATTTGATTTTTTTTTGTTGACTGACTGTTGTGAATGCTGTTCTAAACACTGGGTCTGCTCTTCACTATATCGAGAAACCCTGTTTGGGAATTATATGCCAAGTTATTATTATTTGTAAAAAGGGCAGGATAACCTGCACTATTTAATTACCATGACTGCAGAACTGTATTTTGGGGCAGTAGCCTACCATTTAAGCACCATGTGCTGCTTACCTCTCAGAGTACTAAGGGCCATGTAAGAAGGAAGAATCATCTACTGAAATTTAGAGAGTTGCACTTAGCTTACACTATAAAATAAAAATTCCTTTCCTTCTATTTCTGTGCATTTATTGGCCTAATATGGGATCAATAGAAATCAATTAAGGTCTCAGGTACAGGAGAGTGCCTGCTTGCAATATAAGGCTTCCAAGTGATCTCAGAAGTATGAAATGGTCTGAACAGATTTTTTAAAAGCTATTCTTTCAGCCCTTTGTCTCCTTTTTATCATTTCTCTATTGGGTGGTGAATCCCTTTACATATGTTTACTTGGGTGTCATCAGAGCTTATGTGCAGGTACTTGCATTAGCATTAAACTAATGTAAATTACCTGCAGCAGTATGGGGCTGAGGCTGAACTCTACCAGCTAGGTGCTTATAAAACTCTCTGAATGCCTTTTGCAGGTGGCCTTGAACTCCAGTTTGCTAAAGCTTCATTTATGACAAGCTTATGAGGAGTGTTTGGCTGTCTCTGCATGAGGCTTAGATACTGTGGTTGCTTCAGAGTGCTACGTAGTATGTGGGTCCCATGCTAAGTGGGCTATTGGGTGGTCCCTTCCAAAAATAAACAAAAGAATAAACTTTTAAATTTATATTTTTATTTATTTATTTATTTATTTATCCCTGTTCCCCCAGAATAAATAGTAAAAACAGCTCTTTGGCTAAAAGTTATAGATGAAAATATATCACACATTTTAATAACAGGCTTGCTCATAATAGCATAACTTATACTATTCAAAAGACAGACTTTGAAATTAGACCGGACAATAGACCAGGAAAGGTTTCTTTGAGAATAAGTGGGAATGGCTGATCTAAAAGACATTTTCCATTTGTGATGTCCATGAATCTCAGTTCCAATATACATATCTTAAGCAGGAGTATTTCAGAAACACTTGGCAGATGTATCGCCAAGCTGAGCATATATTCATTATGAATATCACTGAATTAAGGTGATTTCAAGATCACTTGAGAGAATAGGAAAATAAGTTCCTTACATATTGTATTCTAGCCAAAACAGTATGGTCTTGGTTCAAGCTATCAAATATTATTAGTCTTCCGGGAATTTTGGAATGAAGATTGGTGATTGTGGAGCATTCTTTCCATTCCCCTTTATTTTCCAATGGAGTATTTGTACATGAAAGTGTGGATGCAGAATTTACATCTAATCTTGGTGCATCATTTATTTTGATTTGGAGATGAAATAGCCTCAGATCACCATGTAAATTGCAGAAAATATATTTCTCATCATTTTGGGGGTCTAGTGTATGTATAACATTACAGAAATCATGAGAACCTTGGTTTAACAAAATTGTGACTGGATCGCTCTGTCCATTATTTCCCAGTGTTATGGACAAAGAAGTTGGGTGCACTGTTTAGAATTTATCTCACCTACTTGTCAACAATTGCAGAGTAGATATCAGCAGCAGTGTGAGTTGTTTATTTGCCTTTATACTCAACAGAAGGAGATGTACATTTGCAGGGGGCATGAATCATCTGACCCACTTTAGGCATCTCCCATTACAACTAATGAATTGCTCTCTAAAAATTCTAGGCTCCTTGTATCCCCCAAACTTTGTGTTTTGCAGGATACTACAGCTCATGAATCTATAAAGTTTACAGAGGCTTTACATGTTATGTGTCCTCTAAAGGAAGTACAAAGCTAGCTGATGAGAGTGTGTGCCATAATGACACCACAAACATGGTGCCTTAAAGACATAGTTTCTTCCTTAGCTTCTTCTGTGATGATCTCAGTTTGTATTAGAAATGAGATTAACCCTAGCTTTGGAATAGAGAACTGGAGCAGATCTTCAACTGGTGCAAACTATGGTAAGGCTCCATGTGAAAGCACTGGAGTGATGCTACTTACCTTGGCTGAGGGTCTGCTCCATCTGTTGTTGTTTAACTGTAGACAGAATGACATCTCTTTGTTTGACAGCTACCAGAGAGATAATCATAGCAGGCATATCTCTCTCTGGAGATGGATCTGTGCCTGGGTTATCAGCATTCAGATATATCATCAGATTAACTTTGAGCTTGGAAGCTTGGAGTTTTTAGTTTTTTTTTTTTTGTTTGTTTTTTTTTCCCTTTTTTTTTTTATTTTTAAAAATTGGGGATTTTTTTTTTTTTTTTTTTTTTTTTTTTTCCCAAAAAAAAACTTTTAAAATAGATTAATTTGTTTTGAGGCTAATTTCATCCTTGAACTTTCTGATTCCTGCTTTCAATAATTCACATTATTTAAAACAAAGTGAATCATTAGCCTGATCTCAGCTGTGTTGAGATGTGTTACTTTTTTTAGCAATGATTGCAATTATTTCTGTTGTGTGGTCACAATGGTTGGGTCCTGTGCTCCAAATTATTGATCCAATTGGACCACATTTCCTCTCTCAGTTTTCAAAATGTTTTTTCAGTTTTATATTCAGATATTCTACTGCCAGCAAAGTCTTTTCAAAGCTCCTGGTATTTATTAAGTGTTTAAAGTGGGACAGAATTGCAAACTGTATCAATTTTATTGCTCACTCTCTGTACCTGCAACATTCAAAGCTGTTATCTATGAAAGTACCCCACTTGCCTGGGAAAAAAAAATTACTGGCTGCAACCAGACTTCATTTCTCATTTTGCTTCTTGAGATGTTCTGGCAGATTTTTGAGAACTTAAATGGAAGATGAGTGAGTAGAAGCTCCCTTCCTTCCCTCTGAGATCCAAGCAAAAAGGAGGAAGTTTCAGGGGTCTTACCTTTCTCCTCCCCTGTGTAAAACTTACCACTCTTCCTCCTCTTTTCCTTCCCCAGCCATCCATTTTGTGCACCAAGAACCCCATCGGAGCCCAGATCTGTTGAGAACAATGCCACTCTAAGCAGTCATCAAACCTCATTCATGCCCTCAGGGAGCTGCTGAAAAATAGTACCAGGTGTGGTGCTTTGACTAATTGGCCTGAACAGTAAGCGTATGCCTGAGCTGGGTAAGCTCCTATGTTTTAGTGGCCCTTGTTTTCATGATATTGATGCCTCTCCCTTCAGTGTGAATCCATCATAATCAAACAGAACAGGTTTGATGACAAGAACTATCAGTTGTAAAGCAGAGGGAGAACTGAGATTTTCTCCTCTTCATGCGGTATGTATTTTTAGTTGGCATGGCACTCAAAAGCCAACTTCACAAAATATCTTGTGACAAAATATTAATATACTGTATTGCGAGAGTAGGAATAATGCATGTGTCATTTTTTCCTTTTTTTTTTTTTTTTCCTTACTTTTTGTTTTCCTATTTTTTCTTATGTTGGTCTTCAATCTAGTTCCCTTTTGTGTAGGATTACAATAAAAAGTAAGGGTCAAGAGCAGGAACATGGAGGAGATCTGTCACTCTGTATCCACAATTTTATCTACAGAAATCAGATTTTCCTTGATTTCTAAACTGGAATTATTGAATTGAGTGATTTCAGACACCAGTTTCTGAAAACTTTTGCTTCTGTTGTGCAGCTGGTGCAGGAACTGGTTGGTGCTGGTTCCAATTTTGGCAACCCTTGGAATTCTGTTCACAAATGTCCTGGTTGGAATAATTTGTCTCAGCATTAGGGCCAATCTGCAGTTTGGTTTTGACTTGACAAGATGGTAAGAAATGAGGTCCTGCCCCTTCTGTCATTTCTACATAAATATAAAGAGAAGGCATGAACACCTCCTTTTTTATTATTATTTTTTTTATTTTTTATTTTTTCCTGGGTGGTGGTGGTGGGAAATATGTGGAAATTTGGTGTTCTGAAGATGTAAGCCTTTTTGTTCCAAGAATATTTTAAAATTGAATATTTTATTTTCTTCTTTGTGTTGTCATTTTGGTATGATTTCTGGCAGCTAAAGCAACCATATTTCTTCATAGTTTGGACTGTCAATGCTTGTTTTTTGATTGATTGTAAAAACTGTGGAAATTTTAGGAGAATGGATCTAATCACTGCCTGAAACTTTTTAACTTCAGAGAAAAAAAATCTTGATGAATTTCTAATTAAAATACAGTATATATTCACATTTGGAAAATAGAATACCTGAACATTTTAGTCATGAAAGCACAGATGCAAAACAGGAAAGTAATTTAGTGCTTCCAAACTAGGGGAGATGTTAGCATTCCTAAGGAAAAGAAACAACCTTGGACATTTATTTCATTCTCCATTCCTGTCGGACATGGTGATGAAACACTGTTGGGAGAAAATAAAATGAAATAACAAAACTGAACTGAACTGAACTAAACTAAACTGAATTAAACTGAACTAAACTTAACTAAAGGTATAAAGAGACAGTCTAATTCTACAATGTCATGCAGAGGTAACCAAGCCTCAGACAGGCGTGCCCTGCTATTCTTTTCCAGCACTGTACTGCAGATATCTGGTCTCTCCAGCTATGCCTATGCTGCAGAACAAGTGGTGTTTGAAAAGTAGGTATCGGATTATTCAGGGGAACTTCATAAAAATAAAACAAAACAAACAACAACAACAACAACAAACAGCACAAACACAAATTCAAACTCTCCTTTAGCCTCTGCGTGATTCCTTTCCAGAATAATTTGAAGGAAAATTGAAAGATTTTGAACTTGGACACTTATTGATGCAAAGCTGAGATTTATCTCATTAAAGATGGTCTCTGCATCAGCTCCCCTTCTACAAAATCGAGACGGCTGTAATTCTTTGCCTCATGGATCCTTCTATCAGTATGAAAGAAGTGCGGTCTCTGGCGATAATCAGTGAAAATACCAATCCCTACCATTCATTAGATTGGTTCTCATGGTCAAATAGGAGATAATCAGCATTTTATTTATTTTATTTTTTTATTTTTTTTCCTACTCCTAGTCTCAATTTGTTCTTTCACTTCAGTGCCTAAAAACATTACTGAACTTTTTTTAACCTGATGAAAAAATCATACTCTTTTTCTAAGCAAGAAGTAAACCAACCAAAAGGCTTATCTATTTATTTATAACTTTTCCTTTTAGAAGACTCTTTCTGGCAATATAGCCAACTGCTATCCTGATATGATTGTAGGAAATATTTATAATTCTGTTAAATGAGACTGATTAATCTTGACTTGCTTTTCACCGAATTTTCTATAGTTAGATGATGGACTTTGGAAGCTAATCATCTTAGAGGAGAGCTGCTACAGGCTAATTCATAATGCATTTTGTATCACTTGGCTGTTGATTTAAATTTTAAGATTGAATTTTCTCTGCTTTTGTGTCTTGTGCTTTTGTAGCAAGCATTAGAACTGATGCAGCAGAAGAAAAAAGAAAGAGGATTGGTGTGAAGAGGTGCTTGTTCTTAAACTCATTTGCTTTCCCTTGTTTTGATAGAGAGACGATGTGTTCTGTAGCCTAACACAACACTTCTTTGTATGGCAATGATGATGGGAAGTCTCCAGGACCAGGTTTGACTCATGGGTTGAGGATGGATACAAGCCTCTTCTTGCCTTCCCCACATGCAAAGAGCTTGAAAATGCAGCTTGTTGTGCCTACAGAATGCTTTTTCCAATTCCTGCAACCCCACTGGGCACCTACTGGGCAGAACTGGGAGCTGCAACCCACTGAACAAGTTTCTCTTTTCAATGTTCTAATAACAATGCAAACACCTCGTTCAGATGGGGATGAGAGTTTTTGTAGCTGCTGTAGAGATCTCTCTGTTTTTCAACAAGTTGTCTTCTTGATGGGTTGTTTTTGCAAATATATTTTGTTATTAATATTGCATTACCAACAATAGATCAAGTCAATTAGTAAGACTTTTTTACCTAAGAGGCAGAGGGAATGCTGTGTGATGTGTCCTTTGTAGTTCATTAAGCAAAATGTTCAATCATTCTTTGTCCATGTGTGATAAATGGTTAAAATGGAGTATTTAAATATCCCTGGTAGTCTTTTGACGTACCATATTCATTTTTGTCTGCTATCAGAATGGACAGTGGCACACTGTTATCTAGCTGTTTTAAGCTGAGATTTCTTTTTCTTTCTGAGTCTCTCTTTTCCTAAACACAGCTAGAAAGTTTTTATTTATACAGCACCTGAATTAGCTCAGCCTTTCTGTTTTACTTGGATCAAGGATAGTAATGATTTTAAGCACCATGATTCATGTCTGGGCTTTATTAAATGATATTCTCAGGCTTCAGGCTTCCTCCCCCCAACTCCCCCCCCCCTCCCCCCTTTTTTTTTTCCAGTTTATTTTGTTTTCCCATAGGAAAGTTACACAGTATATTTTAACTAATGCCCTGTATCTGCTCTGAAATGTATTATGGATACAGCAGCCATATTTTCATATTAAAAGTATGAAGCATATATGGTAGAACACTTTTTCAAGTAATCCCATTTGATTATGTTGAGAAACTGTAGTTTCCCTGTTGATAACATTGCCATCATTAAGATTATTGGGAAAACAAATAGAAAACTGTTTAATTTCAGTATATTTAATTCTCTGAATTTTTGGTAAACTTTTGACATCCCCAAAATGCTGCAAATGTAGTTTTGCTCTGTGATCACTCACAAAAAATACAGCACCATTTCTTATTTTTCTGAAGAGGTCTAAGCCTGACATATATCTTTGATACATTTTTGCAAAAAAGCAGCAATTATCACCATCCATGATAAGGCTGTATCATGAGTAATAATTTATTTAAATTCATCTGACATTGTCAATATATCTGGCTCAGGACAACAACTAATTACCAGGTGATAGGTATTATTGGCTACTGAATAGTCTGTGCTGAAGCAACCTAAGAATAAAATGCTCTTCTTCTTTTTGCAAATCTTTTGAAGTACAGTGTTCTAATAGCGAGTCATAACATCATAATAAATCCTCAGTTATCCTTCCCACCTTACTTAATACAAATGACATGACAATCAATGTCACATACTCTTTCTTCATGGATTATTCTTCTGTATAATTCCACATGTTGCATCCTCAGCAATATCTGAACACTGTTTCGTGCTGTTCTCAACAGATGAAAGCCTGTGTACATGGAAACTATTGTCTATTAATCAGATAGACAAAAATAAAATTATATATATATATATATATATAAAAGAAAGGAGAAACAAAAGAATTATAATAATCAACACATTCCAATTATTGTCAGACATGCATTGATGCACTGCTGGAAAGGAAAATATAAGAAAATATAAATGCTCATCACTTTTTCAAGAGAGCAGCTGATATGTGTGTTAAAACTGCTTCCACAGTAGTCTCACTCTTATTAAAAGGTACAACTGTGCAGGGTATGGACTTTGTGCTCTGCGCATGCTTTCTGGTACTCGTGATTAGGCAGAACCCTGCAAATTTAAAACCCAGAAATATGGAGGCTTTACAACCCCCTAAAGAGAAGAACAGTGTTTGTAAGCTGATTGACACACTGCACATAACAGAATCCATTTGATAAATCCTCTGCATGGCATTTTTGCCACTGGGTGTCAGAGGAGCAGAAAGGTGGTTCCACCTTCCTTGTGGTCCTTTACTGTTGTAGCCAAATCTGACCTGAACTACTTTCTGCGGGCTTTCTTTTATTTTTTTTTCTGGTTAAATATAAATTTTTAAATTATTTATTTTATTTTATTTTATTTTACTTTATTTTACTTTATTTTACTTTATTTTATTTTATTTTCTGTACACACAGCATGGGATACGGACGATAAAGTATTGCACAGTGCCGTGGTATCTATTGGGTGTGAACCAGGGCTGCAACAAGACAGCTGTCAGCCTCAGGACACGTCGTATTAGACCTGCTGTTTTCCAGAGCACAAAATTAATGAACCTGTTGAGGTCTACTGCCAGCAATGTAGCAGTACTGGGAGCTTTAAATATATTCCTGCTTCCCCACATTAATTCCCACTGAGTGACTTGGAAACCTCCAGTGGATGAAACAACTGCTTTAACAGAAAGGACACTGTAAATAAAGCTGCTATGTGTCTGTAGAAATCAGCTGGAATACAATCAGGTGTCGCTTTTAGTGACAAAACTTAATTTTAATTTATATTTTATAACATAGAAGAGTTAACGGTATGGTCAGAAAGTGAGACGCTTAACTTTTTATTGGTCATTCTATAAGCAGGAAATGACTTTTCTCTCAGAGGTCTTTCATTGTTTATCACCTTTAAGAAGGTGAGAAGAGAGAAGTGTTTGTTTGTATTGTTTGTTTTGCTTTGGTGCAGCAGATCTGTCCTCCTCTTTAGGGTGCCAGCAGCAAAAAACATAAATGTGTGCAAATGTTCTGCCACAAGGTGCCTTTCCCCTTCAGGCCTGGCACACCAGCTGTGCTGACACACCTAGGGACAAGCGCTGTGTGTCTTCAATCTGTCTTTATAAAATCTGCATGCCACTGGCACCTTATGTATTCTTGGAGACTAGATTTGTCAGGGAATTGTCTTTCCTGGGAAAACGTTACCTGTTGATATGTTAGTTTTCATTACTGCTGCTGGTTTTATTTTAACTATTTCTCTCAGAGCGAGCTCTGACTCAGTGCTGCAGTGGACACACAGAGGTGTAGAGGAGGCATGGTGCTTATTACGACAAGGGGAAAATGCCAGAGGTTTGGTCAGATTTTCCTCCTGCAGAAGGTAAGGTCTGTAGATGCTCAGGAGTAAGAGCTCCATAAAGGATCTGGGACTTGGTCATGAATGTCTGTAGCTTCCCAGCTTTGCCCTGGTAGCTACCTGCAGACCCCTTTCTGCCCAGGCTGTGGGTTTTAGACAGCATTCACTGCACAAACTCAGATTTCAGGGAACATCCCCTGCATTGATCTTTCATTTGTGAAGATCTGCTGTTAAATTAACTGCTGACAGTGTCACGCAGAATTGGGGTGAAGATTAATGCATTCTTCCGAGATTAAATTCTCTCATTTTTCAGACTGGAAAACTCATGCAGTAGTTAGCACCCCCTTGGCAGAGCCACCCCTGAGTTAATGGTGTAGCACAGGATGACAGCTTACTTCTTCTAAAATCCTTTCCATTGCTTTTTTTTTTTTTTTTTTTTTTTTTTTTTGAGCTTTATATAGTAGATGGCATAGTAATACATCAGAAACTTGGAACCAAAAAGCTTCCCTCTTATTCAAGGAACTCTAAACCTCTTTCTAAACAATTTCTACTTGAAATGTTGGTTGGTGTCTGCCTGAGTTTTCTTTCGCATTTCTGCCTTGCTACTTCTTGCAACTTCCCCTTATGTCACACCCTGTCAGCATGATGACAGGTCTCAGCGCTCGAAGCATCAACCAACACCTGATTCCCCCAGATCTGGGAAAATCCCTCAAACAGCAGCTGCAATTCTTGACCTAAACTGAGACACTCAGAACCAAACCACAGCGTGCTAGAGGCATGCTTCCTTCAAGTCATTCTCACATCACAGCACTGTTTACAATAAGAGGGAGAAGGGAATTTCTTGACTATAATTTTTATTTGCCTCATGATGATGTGCCCTCAAAAGCATGTCTTGCTAGCTGGTTTCATCCTTCACAAATAAGTGGCATTTACTTTTGTAAAACTGAAATTAATGTTCCACAGATGATACGGAGCACAGAGATTTGTGGCAGAATAGCAAGCAGGGAGACAAGGAATCCAGTGGAACGTAATATTTAAAAATGTTCAGTGGCTTGTGCACATAAATACATAGAAATATGTTTCTACAATCACAACATTTGGTAATTGCTCCCAGAGTTATTTATGTATGGACTTCCGAATCATAGCAAATAGAAATGGCATTTCTTTAAAGTAAACAAGTGAACAAAACAAACATACTTTTACTGAACGTGGCCCAAAAAGTGACAATTATCATGATATTTCTTTTTCATTTTTTCTTTTCCTAATCATGCAATTTTTTCTTTCACTTCTCATGGAATCTGGCTCTTCATAGCAGCTGTAAAATAAAATAATAATAATAAAACATAGCAGCTTATTTGAACAAAGAGTCCCTGTGGAATAGATGAATATATGGGACAGACTGTAGAGTCACATACACAAGATCCTTGCAAAGGCTCTTAAGTGACTAGTCACAGATATTGACTTAACCTTAGGAAAAAGAGAGGAAGAATCAAAGTGTAGGGTAATGGGCAACATAGCAATGCATTTGTTCATCATTTTTACTGAACATCATTCCTCCCATACAGCTCCTTATTATTCCTGTTCCACTTCTGCTTCCCTTCTTCCCCCTCCCTCCAATCCCTTACCTCCATTTTCCCTGCCTTTTTTAACATACCATCCTTCCCTTCAGCACTGAAGTATTTGCCAAAGGCAGATGCTTCCTCCAGCCTTAGGGGAAAAAAGAGCTGTAGTTTACTATGAGCTATATTTATATTAGGGCTTATATTCAAGGATAAGAAGTAGAGAAAGGGAAAGGGAAAGGGAAAAGGAAAACGAAAGGAAGAGGGAAAGGGAAAGGGAAATTGCTGCATGATATTTTAAAATGTCTGAAAATTAGTATGTTTGAAAGACTGACAAATTTTGATGTCAAGTACATAAAAGCCAAGAATTGCCAAAAGGAGGATTTCTGGTCTCTGTTTGAGCATTGCCGTTTTGGTACAAGCTTTGGTTAGGCAATTGCCTACTGTCACTTAACACACTAAGAGCAAGAAGTCGTAGGTCATCACCCACAGGTCAAAGACGTTGGACAGATCCAGGCATAAGTGGTCTGACTTGAAAGAGTGCATAAAAAGAGAGGGGAATGAGACTGGAGTCCCTGGGCATGTTTCAGATTTGGGAATGGATGATTCTGTCTTGTTTATGGAACCCCTGTTCCATTTTACCTATACCTACCCAGTTTTACTGCTAATTTTTGGCCAAAATAAATCCATACCTTTTCTTGGACATGTATGAATGGAAGCTGCTTTATTGAAGGCATTCTCTGGGATGTTGGGTTAAAGGGTTCATACAAAGGGCATTCTCTTTGCCAAATTTCATGTTGTTATGCCAAAGCATGAGACACAGAAATTTCAGTAAATCATTATCCTGTCTCCTTTGCTGTTCCATATTATACATTTTCCATTGCAATTCCTCTCATTTATGTGATGGAATTGTTTCTGTTGTTGTTCCAACTTAATGGCTGCCATTCCTCTTCTTACCCTTTATTAGTCTTTGGTTCCTTGTCTACGTGATTCCTCAGACCCTCAATTTTTATAGCCATTGTGTTAACCGAGGAGTTTAAATGAACATGGAGCTTGGAATTCCCCCATAAACCCACCAAGTCACTGTGATTTCTTGTGTAGGGCATAAATGCCTCCTCACTACATCTCCTTCTCTCCTCCCCCATCCACCCCCTGCCTTTATGCAAAGGATGCAGAAATAAAATTAAAACTCCAGCAATAAAATCTTTACCTGTCAAATAACACAATTTTAAGCCAGTGTAGCCTGCCAAAGCTCTTGATTCCACTCCAGGAGCTGCAAATAAGAGAAGATATCTTCAGTAATGATCTTTTATTATGAGGCTCCTGTCATTCTTCTGAATATGTTTTGCAAAAGAAAAGCAAAGAAAGCGCTAACAACAAAACAGACTCCCGTCATGTTTCTCCATTCCTTCTTTGCTACTTAGGCAGGCAAGGAAGCCACTGTAAGGGAAAAGCTCCAGGAGGTCTCAAAAAAAGCCATTATTCCTGCAATGTTTACAAGCCTCCCTTGAGTATAAAATCTAGACCATTGCACAGGTGGGAGCAAAGGTCTGAGGGCTACTGAAACTCCACATTTCAGCAATGCATCACGTTGGAAAGAAGCACCTGTGTTTCAGCATTTTGTGCTGATGGGCTCATTCCTGGGGTCAGGCACCTCTTGCACCTCGCCTCAGTTTGTTTCTGAGCAGAGAGAATCCTGACCTTCACAGCACATTTGCATCATTGCTGGCAGAGGGGCAGACTGCTCAGATGAAGGTTTAAATTCTGAAAATGGAAATGAGTACCTGCCAGTTTGCAGCGCATCATGCTTCCTTGCTGATAATTAGTTGATTTGTTCCCGAACTTGAATAGCCTCAATGAAAAACAAGGCTAAAATTAAGCATGGAATAGCATAAAGACACCAGCAAGGCAATGAAAAGGGAAGACTGCAAAGAATTTGACTTAATGGAAAAGAATAAGAGGTTAAATCCCACAAATGGAAATTGCTGCATTCTTTATATTTTGATAGACCTAATTTCATGAATCCCCAGTTTCCTCTGAACCCTTTATTGACCATAAAATAGGAAATAAAAAACACAAGACTGCAAGGTCTTGTTCAACAGTTACGTATTTATATTGTTCCTAGTCTTGTGGGGCCCTGGTTCATGACTAAGGGCCTTGCATCCTAATGCAACTACAATAAATTTTAAGGTTAAAGTTAGTCTTAAGCCCTAATTTTCCACTGCTTAGTCACAGTTTCCATTTCAGCTGTATGCTGTAGCCAGCAGCTGATTAACGGCATAGGCACTTACTGCAGGGCAACAGTTCAGAAAAACAAAGTCTAATCTGTTTTAGGCATGAGACACCTTAAGAATCTAGGTTTTAAACAAAAAGCTCCACGGCAGTATTCAATTGTATTTTGGGCTTTCCTTAGTGGTTTCTTTGTTCAGCAGAAATTGAGTTCAGCAAAGAGGTCTCCTTTGATGATCAGGACACCAAGCATCCAAACACCAGGTTCTCTCATGAACTCTGTTGGCTAGTCCTGACCACAGCCTACATATCTTACGATGATTAGTGTGTGGTACAAATCACTCCTGCAGTAGCCTGGTCATTATAAAGCTTCCTAAAATTTGGGGAAGGAGTGGTCATGTCTATATGCTACTGAAAGGATTTAAACTAGCTGTAAGTGTATGAGGTTATATTTTTAAATCCCTGTTTCATTTCCCCCAACTACTAAGCTAGTTTTAAAGGGAACGGTTCAAGAGCTTACTTCTGACTAGCATCTACTTGTCTTTCAATTAAAAGATATCTTCTTGTCTTTCAGTTGTCTTAATTAAGTGAAGAAGAAAATCTGTGGCCTGTTGACACCAGTGACCATCTCCCGTCTCATGTGTCTTCAAAGAATCCAAAACAAAATGCCACATAGGCCAAGACAAGCAGAAAGCAGAAGATATAAGAGGATGCTTTTAGTGGAAAAAGCAACAGTGCCCAATCCCAGATAAGTGTCCTTCCCAGCAGTGGGACTGGACCAGGCTAGTTGGTTGGACTGAGACTACAACTGGGTACATTGAGAGGTGGAACTGCTAGTTGCCCCCTGCCATCCCTGTGAGCACCTCCTGCTTCTTGCACTCCTAAAGCCCTCTTGTCACATCTGCGCTATAATGAAATCACCGAGCAGTGTCCATCCTTTACCCATTTACATCAAAAAAAGACAGGGAGAGCATCTGAAATCTGAAAATCTGGCTGCTGGCTTTCGAAGGGTTCATGCATTCAACCTTAAAGCTATGGATAGACTTATCTATCTCAGGTTGTGGAGAGAGAACTGAATTCTCCAGAATTCATTATTCTACTAGAATCATATCCTCCTGCTTGCCTGCAGCCAAGTTGCCCTTTGCCTCCTGTCCTGGTAGCTCCAAAGCTTATGTATTTGGCTCTGTGAGATCTCAAGAGCTTCTGTAGGATGAGTGGAAAATGTTCTTCTACGTGCTTTCCTTCCATCCTTATGGGAAGATGACTAGGTATGTAGTTTCATGCATCACATACCTGCAGTGAGACCTAACCTACTACTGCTCCTGAAACACCCTTTTCTGGGCATTTTCCTTCTGTGGTGGAGACCTTCACTGCCTGATGTCCTTACTGACTCCCTGTTCAAGTCTTCTAATTCTGCATGCTATACCAGCAGAATTTGGGCAGCACCATTAATTCACAGCGCTAGCTGCCTCATTTAAATGCTACAGATAAAGTCTCACAAAGCACAGAAACCTGCCATGTCTCCTGTCCAGATTCCCCTTGTTGAGTACGTGAACGTCTCTTATTCAGTGATAAACAGTTTGCTTTCCAAACGAGAGCTGAAGTTCTGTTGGGTGGCTGGCTGTCTAAACATTGCATTAAAAGTCTGAATTCCAGAGATCCTGTTTTTCCCCCTAAATCCAAGGGTTGTCATACTCATCATTTTTACAGAGACCTGAGTATTAGGACTAAATATGAATCTTGCTGTGAAAATAAGTCAGTAAATCCCCAAAGTGAAGGGGTGGGTTGATGTTATTTAGATTAAAAGAAAAAAAAAAAAAGAAAGAAAAAAAGCAAAAAAAAAAAAAAAAATTATACAGTGGCCTTTTTTTTTTTTTTTTTTTTTTTTTTAACTTGGTCTTTGTGCAGTGTAGCTGACAGGAAAAAAAAAAAAAAAGCTCTGTTTTCTTGCTAGCGTTACATGCTAAACACTGTGCTTTATCCTTGGAACTCATAGCAATTTACTGCTTTTCTTCTTAGAAATACATATGTGAAATATCCCATAAGGACAGACTTCATTACTCTGCGACAGGAGGTATATTGTGCTGTATTTTCTATGCACAGCAAAGCAGACAACCAGTGTTTTACATAGCGTGATTCCATTATAAGGCTGTAAACCACTGTGATCCCAACACCCACCTTCATAATATGTGTGCATGATAATCTAAAATTCTTTTATAGTTTCTGTGGTCACTTTCTGGAGGATCGTCAAGGAGCCACCTTCAAAGAAGGAATTTTGAGTCTCACTTAACATCTTCAGAAGCATCCTGAAGAATTGGTCTTGTTCCAGGGATGGTGTTGAATCATATATTGTTGAAATGGTCTGGAGTTAGCCAGGGGCAAGAGAATGAGGTCTATACTTGAGGATAAGAAAGGGAGGACTAATTGTGCTCCTGGGAAATCCTGACTTGGATGATTATATTGTCAGAATCATTGATCTTAGTTTTGCTGTTCCTCTCTTGAGAGGAAGAGAGGAGATTCTTGTACGTTATAAGCTAGAAAAGGAATGATACTAAATATCATTTCCTTTATATAAATAACTATGATGGGAATTGGGTGCAAAAATGTTTGCTTCCGAGCTAAAAGTAAAACATGTTATAAAGGGAAAAGGTATATATTTTGTTCAGTGCCTGCAGGATTTAATCATAACCCAAAGGTGCCAATTGTATTTATTTTATAGGACTAACATCTGTGTTCTGCAATATAATTGGGATTTCAGGTTCAACGTGAATGAGCTCTGTTTATTTTTCCACTATCATAGATTATTCCCCTGCTTGTGCTAATTACCCCTCTGTGCATGTGGTCCATATTGTCTAACTCTTGCATTGGATAACTTCATTTATGCTGTGTTAGTCTCCAACACACCTGCTAAAACCTGTAACAGCATTTAAAGCTGAAGATGTTTCCCCAGCTCCCTGTTGAACAACAGTCATAACTACCTGAGGTACTATCCTGAAAGAAAGGGTAATTAAAGCTGGATATATGGAGGGAAGAAATGCAGTGGTAGATAAAATATCCCCATTTAAGTATATGGAACAACCTGGGCCAAATAGCAATGGTTGATGGCACAGACCTCCTGGAATTACTGTGATTTCTACCAGTTCTTTCTCATTATTTAGAAGTACTCAGAGCTCTGATTTTAATCTACTTTAACAAATAAAGTAATTATTATCTTTGGAACAAAATCCTCCCACCCTGAATTTCATAATTCTTAAAATATGGATATGAGCTGAAAAGCAAATACGGGTTGTATAAAGTGGTATGATTTGTCCTGGGATAAGATTGCCTAACAGCTGCTTGCAAGGCTAGTTCTAGCTAGGAATGCAAACTGACCAGGACTTTTTTATTATTATTTATTTATTTTTTTAAAAAAATTTTAAATTTTTTTATTTTTTAATGCTGCTCTGCTGGTCGTGTGATGGATTTAGTTACAAATGTTAACAGCTCTCTAGGAAAAATTCAAAAACACACAGAGCAGGGGCTATGCCTGAGGAATCCTAAAACTCCTTAGTACAGGGTTGCTATTCTTTCTTTTACTCTAAAAACTGAAAATGCCAGTTTCTGTGACTCGATGCTGCTGCTTTGCATCATCCTGACAGCTTGAAGCAGGCTTAACCAGCCAGCTGAGGATGACATTTTTAAGGCTGTAACATCTCTTAATGTAGCCTGCTCTGGCTGTTGTCTCAGGGTCAGTGTATGACATGCTGGCTCTGCTAATTCCCTGACTGCTGGAACAGCCTGCTGGGGTCAAAGGTATCAGATGCAAAATGAGAGGAATGGAGGCTGCTGCAATTCCCACTGAGTACCATTAATATAAGTTTTTATAATAGTCCCATCCCTTTCTACCTGTGGAATGTGCCAGTTTTTGCTCTAGGTATTGCTCTTTAATTTTTTTATTTATTTTTTATTTTTTTTTTATTATTTTTTTTTTGGTGAAAGCGAAGAGGCACATTTCAGCACTTACCTGAGAGAAAAAACTGCAGGATCAGGCACTTTATGGCAAAGCACTGTAGGTCTTTGTATGGTCACCTACACCTGTGCAAGTGAATTCAGCCTCATATGCCAGTAAGAAAAGCGAATTCTGATGAGGAAGAGCATTTTATAAGAACTTGTGATTAAGGCTATAAATGATTCCATAATGTGCAAAGCCGTGCAGACTGAGGCCTGAAATCTCCTTCACATGAATAAGTGATTCTTGCTTTTTATTCTGCTCAACATACACATTTGAGATATTTTCAGTAAGGAGCAAGCACATTCTGCTGAAGGAAACCATCTATTTGCATCCTTGTAATCTTTGCACAGCTGTATATCATGATTTTTGATCTATAGAGTTCTTCTGAACGGGATGAATCTGGGACACCTGAAAGTCAGCTGAAGATGTGCAGTCAACAGCTCTGCACCGGCTGCTTTGGTTCATTTCCTGTAATACAGGACTCTGATACGGTTTGTTGATTTGTCATTGTCAAGAACCGTGCAAGAAGGCTAATAAATATAGCCAGACTGCCTTTCTAATCTCCAGTGTCATCAGTATTGCCCTTTCCTTCCATCTCATTTTATTAATCAGCTTGCAGGTATGTTTTCATGAAAACGGGCTACTCCATGTTCTCCACTGAGAACAGGCAGTTTTTCAGCTTTCCTCTTGTATGCAAGTGGGCACATTCCACTAAGTAGCAGATTTCCCTTAACTATTGAACTATTTAAATGATTGCAAGTGAAGGTACAGCAGCCAATTTCCTTTACTTCTCTCTCTCTCTCTTTTTTTTTTTTTTTTTTTTTTTTTTTTAATTCATTGAGCAAGAAAGCAGATTCAACAAGAGTTCAGAGATTTTATTTTTGGTACTGTAACAGGTCACTGCTGAGGTCAGATCATATTTGCGAATTCCGAAATAGCTGTTTGCTAATAGCTTGTGAAAAGCAAGCTCAGTAAGACTGAAGGTAGATGGCTTATGCTGGAAAACTACAGTTTTCTGGCAGTTTTCTGGCAGAATTGAACAACTCATCACCAGGTATCAAGTTAGTCATCGTGTAAGACCCATCTCTTAATTTTGCAGTTGACACCAATTTATGTTATATGAAGTTAAAATGGCATACAAATGACCTTTTGAATGATATTTTTATTGTGAAATGTCAATGTTAAATAAATGGAAAACAATAAAAAGGTCACAAAACTATTAAAACTCAAAAGAGGTTCAGTATGATTTGAGTACTGGACAAATATTTTTGTCTATTTCATTCTTACTGGCTTGTCCATCTTTTCTTTGGTGAGTTCTTTTTTAAATACTGTAAAGAAAGAGAAATATTAGGATGTGCCTTGAGTTGTGCCTCCTTCATCATTTACATATTTTTAAAGGGTATAGACATTTGTGCTATTTCCCATCTTTATTTTTAAAAGAATGATGAAGAGGGTCATTCTTAAAGCCTTTGTTTTCTGTGTGTCACTAAAAATAAGTGTTTTTTTTTTTTTGTTTGTTTTTTTTTGCCTTTAACCAGCTAATTATGTGACTGATACTGGTGTTATTTTTAAAGGTAGCCCACCCAGCTCTGCCCCCTTGTGAGAACACCCCGTGTGTGGGTTGGTCAGATGATAACCATGCGGAGCTTTGTGTGGGCCCTTAGTCAAATGGGCGCGAGTATCGTTACTCAAATGAGTATTCATAGCCACTACTTGCTTTATTTTTTTTTCTAGAGCAGCAACAAAATGGCAGAGACGACAGCTGCCACATCATATACATACACACACTCCTACACAAACTATGCTTTGTACATCAGAAGCAGCATAAATACCATGGCATGTGGCAGTTACCATAGCAACGTGTTTTTTTAATGAATAGCAGATGGAATAGGCATGTAAAACTTACATAAGTTGTTAGTAATTTGTAAGTTACTGCAGACCAGCTACTGCAGTAAACTTTTTGTTTTCACTGTTTCTATTTTTTTCCATGTACAGTGTTCAGTTTCTCCTTGTCTTCCCACTGAGTTTACCCCGATCTGGAATATAGGGTATGGTGGTGTGTAATAAATAGCAATGGCTAATTTTTTATTTTTTTTTTTTATTTTTTTTTGTGGGTGAGCTTCCATAATACAGACAACACAGGAAATAATATGGTTTAGCACTTAAAAAAAAAAAATAAATAAATCCCAAATTATTTTCATGTAGCCTTTAATGGTAAATTCATAAGACATTGCTAAAACATGGCAGCTTTCCTCTGTAGAGACAAACTTATTCCTAGTGGATAGTGAGAATTAAAATTGGACTGAATGGGTGAAACTATGCATAAAAATTCATGTTTTAATTCACATTCTGACTGTGGCTTGTTAGGAGAAAGAATTTAATAATTTCCTGATCAGCAGGGGAACATAATGGGAAATGTTCTTTCATTGTAAAATTTTAAACATTGAAATGTTTTTTAAAAAAAGAAAAAAGGATTCTTCCCCAAAATTTGAAATGTGAGCTCCTCAGGAGCTATAAATGGCTTGATCTTTACAGGCAAGGTTAGGCAATGACAAAGGCAGAGCTGGAGTTAAAATGGAGCTCCCCTGGCTGCAGGAGTAGCTCACTCATCTTCAGCATTTCGCACACTAGCCATATAGGGCCATATCAGTTATGACTTAGATTCATAAATCCTACTTGAGTGCATAGGAGTTAGATGCCTACATGTATCCCTGGATCTGTTCCTTAACAATTTTTTGACCTGGGCTATGCACCTGGTAAAAGAGAAGGGTTGCTTAATTCAACAGGGAGTTGTATTAGAAAAGGAACGGTGGGAACAGATTCTGTTGCCAAAAGGAAATGTGACTTTGTGGTGTGTATGTAGTTCAAAGGCAATAGTAAATATTCAAATTACTAGTTCCTGAGCAGCTCTCAGGAGTGAGTTAACAGATACGTATTGCTGAGAGTTTTAGGCATGTGTAAAGAGCTCTTACTCTTGGCTTTGGCCAAGTACCCTTGGCATTCAGTGACTGGGTGTGAAAGTCTCTCAGGTTCATCTTTTAATTCCACATTGTCGGAGCAATCATGTTCCCTGGGCTTAAATGTTGAGACTTTTCCCCTCCCTTCCCTTCCCTTCCCTTCCCTTCCCTTCCCTTCCCTTCCCTTCCCTTCCCTTCCCTTCCCTTCCCTACCCTACCCTACCCTACCCTACCCTACCCTACCCTTCCTGACCCTACCCGACCCTACCCTACCCTACCCTGCTCTCCCCTGCCCTGCCCTGCCCTCCTCTACCCTCCCCTCCCTTCTGTTTCCACTTGGAACTTCAGTGCTGATCTCTGTACTGAGGAATACCCCTTACATCTGTGTGATGTTCAGCAGTGGTGAAGGTTGCCTCTTTTTCATATTGCTCCCTGTTTCCTGGGAAATATCTCATATTGCTCCCTGTTTCTGGTTCTTAGCAGTACCGGAGGTTTGTTGATGCTGCCTACCCTCACGGTTATAACTTTTCTCTTGACTTTCCTTCTACAGCCACTTCTCCTGGATGGTCACTCTAACTCTTCCTCCATCATAGTTGCAGTCAAAAAAGGCTCATTGCATATTAAATTCACCAAACAACAGCTTTGTTGGAAGAAATCTGCAGTGTCTATGTTGTCTTCTGGCTAAGACATGCTAGAACAGTATTTGAACATGATGGTTGCCCATGCTGAGCCCCTCACTTAGGAACCCTCTTTGTCATTTTCCACATTTTTATACCGTTTGCAGAGGATTAGGACCAGAGAGAAAAAGGTTATCACAAAAGAGAAAGTAAATAAATCAAGCTCTTCCCTTTTTCCTGTTACTGTTATTGAGAACTCCAAAGTCTTTCTTTTATTCTCCAGGGGTATATTTTCAAAGCAGTAAAATTAAGCACACCATTCCCATGCATTAACCGTAACTTAAGATACACAGGTAGATCTATGCTAATTGTTCCTTCTAATGTTCCAGGGGAGTTATAGCTAGGTAAAATGAAGACTTGATTTAGGCCTCAGCATTCAAAGTCTTAGAAGTTATTTTCACCCACGAAACAGCAGATAAGAGCAATTATTGCAGTCTTCTTATCTCTTTTACCAAATTAACCCTTCATTCTGTGGGAAGCTAAGTGAGAATTAGATGTTCCATCTTCCTGATGGTTGCATGTATTTTTAAATTTACATTTTATTAACAGAGTAATTGTGGACTTAAATTTTGTTTAAATGGTATGCTTCATATAACTGCTAAGTAGCTGTTATACAATTGTAGAGAAAGCTTTGCAAGACATTGAGACACTAATGGCTTTTCAACCTCAACAAGACACCTAATATAAAAAGACGTGAGAGCCTTGTAATTAAAACAATCTTCTCAGTGAACTGTTGATATAGAAAACAATCTACTCTCCTTTACATTTTCCATATTAATTGACTGAAAAATTATGAACAGCACGTTTTGTGGAGGTGCACTTTGGTAATTTTTATGTTATTGAGAGTACTTTAACTCACAGTGCTACCATGAAATTGTATTGAATATTGCAATTTATCAGTGTCAGTGTGAGCTAGAAGCATATTGTTAGATACTTCTATCACTAATCCAGGCATCATTTAAGAACTCTTTTAGTAAACTAAAGCTCCCCCAAGAAAATTGTGTTTTGGGAATATGAAACCCAAATATGTCTCAGAACTTGAAAGCAGCAGCTGAAAGCAGGACAAGCAGTTCTCAGCCTGGTTTCCTGTGGATTTCTATCTAACAGTCATGTATACCAATGAAAAAAAAAAAAAAAAAAAAAAAAAAAAAAAAAAAAAAAAA
>NC_048926.1:79033056-79057953 GCF_011077185.1 Oxyura jamaicensis | reverse complement strand
GCTTATTGCTGAGAAGGAGCATTCAGAACAGCTGCTTTTGCTTCACATTCTCCAGTGTATCTTAAGGAGTGAGCTTGGACTGAGTCCCTGCTCATGGGCAAGGAGAAAGAAGAGAGTCCTGTCCCCAACTGTTCCACTTCCAAGAGACTCGTATAACTTGGTATGTCTGGGACCTGGGTAACAAATGCAGTCATCTAGACTTTGGCTGCTCTTGTTTCTTCATGGGACCACATCGTATATTAAGGCCTTTCTTTCTCCAGCAATACCTGAAAATAATGTTTGTAGTTGCAGGATATGGTTAGCCTGCTTCTGTACCTTCCAGAAATGGTAGGCGTGTGAGCAGACCTTGAGACTGTCTTCTGAAAAATAAAAAACGGGTGATGTATAACTTCATGAAAACACAGAACAGCAATGACAGCAGATATCCGCCCTTTGACAAGTCCCTCCTGACTATGCAACACCTGGGACAAAGGAGTAAAACAGAAGGAAAGTAGAGCCAGATAAAGCCAGATAGAGCCAAATAAATAGTTGGATCAGAATAAAGAGAAGTCACCCTGCTTAGGAAAATTGAGTTCAAATGTTGAAATGGTGCATGTTGCACAAGGAAACTTCTCTTAGTCTAAAACCAAACTTTCCAGATCAATTAAGGAAATTGTAGCACACTCAATCACACTTTTACACATTTGCATGCACGAGGACATGTCTTGCTATCAACAAATTACCATTGCTGTTCTCAATTTAAAACTATATAATGGCTAAAATGACCTAGCTTAAAATGTGAAATTAGTTCATTTACATTAACGTCTTGGAATCTTTGCTGAATGTGGGTCATAGTCAGGCTGTCATCATTAGAAAATCCACCCACGGTTTTGCAGCACTGGTCGCTGAGGACCTCATCAGAGACCACCAATGTCAGTAGGGTCTTCTCTATCGGCTTACTGCATGGTGTGCTGCTCCCCTCTGCCTCCGGAGCTGCAGAAAACCTCTGCGAAGGATGGCTGGGTAAAACTGTTTCCTATCATACTCTCCCTCCATGCGCTTGCTGACATGCCAATAATCAGCATGCTGTTTACTCCCTGATTATACCAGTTACAAGTTGGGCACACTTCATATGTTGTGTGGCGCGGTGTATCAGTGGTACTTGCTAACTAATAACAGACAGTGTCACTAAAATGATAGTGTTTTTTTCTTTTCTTTTTTTTTTTTTTTTTTTTTTTTTTTGAGCGTGGTGAGCGTGCTTATCAAAGATTCTTTGTATCCACAGATGAATAGTCTCCTAGAAATGAAATAAAACCTGTCTGCTGCATTACTTATGAGGCATTCTGCCATCTCAGTAGGATCTCTGACTCTCAAAATGCTTGCAGTGTCTAATAATTAGATTTGGATAATTCTTTCTCTTCCAGGCATCACATTTTATTTTAGCAAGTATTTCCCTCCACAGTAGTGCTGTTGAAATTTTGAATTGGGATAGATAGAAAAAGAACGTGTGTGGGTGTGTGTGGGGGGACCCTTAAAAGTGCTCCTTGGGGTGTGGAGTCTGTTTGGGAAGGAAGAAGTGCTACAAACTTCTCGGTTCTGGATGCACAGTTGCAAAAGGAAATTAGCTCATTTGCAATTTCAGGCAGTCCCCCCATCCCAACACACACACGCCATTGATAATGAGTTGAGAGAAAAGAGATCCGGAGTGCCTGCCCGCTCAAATGGAGCGTGCACTTAATAGTCCTGCTCGCGTGGCGCTCCCCGAACCTGCGCGCACCACCCCTGGGGACTCGTCAGTGCACAGCAGCCAGAGCTCAGTGGCACAAGGATGCCATCACCCCCTCCCCAGTCCAACAAAATCCTCCATGAAAAGAATAAATTAGAGTGGAAAGCCACAACGTGATTAGGGAAGACGATGCAATCTTGCTTATAAAGTGGCAAAATCATATTCCCACCTCTAAATGCACCTCTTTGTGACAAAGCCAGTGCCACGTGGGTTCCAGGAGTCTTGGCAAAGCTGTTTGTGTTCACTCACATTCAGAGGCTACAGCTGTGGGTGCAAACCCTCCTTGAACAAAATCTTCAGAGGAGTTCATCTCTAACATCGAATAACGTCTGAGTTTCTGGAGATTTCTGGCCATGTGCAGATAGGAACAGACAAGGAACCAGCCCTGGGAATGGTCCTGGGAGGTTGGGGGTTTGCTTTGAGGTGGTAGGATAGTCTGTGTATAGTTCATTGGGAATACCTTGGTTGCTCTGCTTTTTTTGACAAACTGGTATTTTGGTGTATCTATCAACCGTGGCCTTTTTATTTTTTCCCTCTTTTTTCTTAATGAAAATTTAGATTTTTAAGAAGAAAGTGTTTGATATTAAATTAAAGGATACCAAACCTGTTGGTACCTATACTGTAGATGGCCCTCCATATACCTCAAATTCTGCTAAATGTAGTGTAGGAAAAGAATAATTTTAAATATTAAGATTTTACTTCTTTTCCTGTTACAAAAGTTGCCATCTTGGCTGTGTTTGCCTTTTTTTTTTTTTTTTTTTTTTTTTTTTCCCTGTACAAACTAGAAAGGCTGTAAGCTAAAGCTAGTTTACAGGAGCAGACAACCTAGACAAGACAATGAATATCCACTGGGAGTCCTGAAAAACAGATTTACAATGACCAGAACAAAATTGCAGGGACCATCAATCTTTACACTTTAAGACAGAGATTGGCCACCTGCTGGGGTCAGAAAGTAATTCATAACCATTACTATCAGGGCTTAGCATTATATAATTTGATGCACTCTGGGTGCTTTATTCTCTTAACCAGAATACAGAGTAGTTTTTCTATATAGATTCCTGTTATGGCATTGCAACTTCTCTCCGTATTGGGAAAGAACCGGAGGAAAAATGTGGAAGAACTGTTACAAGAAGAGAAAGAAAGAAACAATTATGGACAGGAGAAAATGTACTCAACCTGATCTCTTGTTTTTTGTTTTGTTTTGTTTTGTTTTTCATTTTACTGCACTTAGATCAGACAGCTTTTGTCTTACCATTCAGTTCTATAAGTGAATGCTCTCAACAGTTCAGGAAACTAGAGAAACAGTTTAATCAAGTCTACTGGTAAATCTACATTAAACCAAAATATAACAAACATCCAAAATAAACACATAAATAGACATATTATCCTAAGCTCTGGACAAATCATAAACATGTTAAAATAAATAAAAATTATAATGAAACCAAAAATACTCACAACTGCATTAAAAAAGAATTCTATTCTTATGATCTTAAAATATCCCCCTAATTTGAACCATAATGCCCTTACTACTACACAAAGAAATATAGCTGTAGCAGATGTGTTAAATTCATGTAATGAAAAGAAGCCCCTTTTCGGATTCACCCTTTGCTGAGACCCTGTTTCTCCACCCCGTCCCAACAATTGATGCAAGTTTCAGCCATAGCCCTTTCAAAGCAAAAAGTGAAAGCCAGCCAGTGCGTGAAGCCAATCATCTGAACAATAGACAGCATGCCACCATATGGGACGGCTCTTGAACATCCTGTTCTTACACGCTTAGTGGGAAAGCCACAAGAAAACCAGTGACGGGAGAGTGTGACTGTTCCCGCAAAGGAAAAGTAAATGTCAATAAACACGGATATCTTCTGTGGTGTGTGTCAAATAGTAATCCACCTGGAAGTGTTAAAAAGGCTGCCAGCAGGTTTCTCTCCTCACCACACATTAGCCTGTGTTGTGTCAGAAGATGACAAGCCAAAGTCTTTCCATCTCGGTTTCCCAAGTGCAGAGCCTCGGATGTGTCTTCTTCCAACCAGGCCAGCTCTGTGACCTGCTCTAAACGCTAACGAGTCCTGGCAATGTGCAAAGTGTTGAGTCGCAGAGGTGAGAGAGAAACGCGGAGTAGACAGCAGATGGATGCAGCATTTCTCTCCTATGCCGTGCCCCCATGGTAGCAGCAGATACAGAGGAGAAGGGCATTGCTGCAGTCAGGGTACCACAGAAACACACCTCCAGAGGAGTCTGATGTACCTCAGTTTGATTGTCTGCCTAGGCTCTGTTTTCAGAAGGGTCAAATTTACCTTTCTGAAGAAAAGCTACACTGGCAGCACCAGCAGAACTTCATGCTTGTGCTCACTGAGAAGCTGGGAAGTGGTGAAGGTCCTTCCCCTGAACAAAATGGCTTAAAAAGTCAAGAAGCAAAATGTTAACAATTGCCAGATGATCAGTAAATTCAGGCATTTAAAATTATGCAGAAGAAAAAGTATAAAGTGCAACTCTGTGGCATGGCCTGCATAGGGAGTGAGCAGTATCCTGTAAGAAATGGGACACTGGGTGTTTCATTAGAAATGTAAATGGCCCTGGCTTCATGTAAGCTTCACTGAAGCTGCTGAAGCAACACCATTTTCACTCAAACAGCTCAGGGCCCAGCCCTTCTGACCTCAGCTGGAGGAGGAGCTGGAGACCCACCAGCCTGTGGGACCAGCCTGCCCGGGACACTAACCCAATTTTGGTGCCTTTTCATGAAATATTGTTCATCTCCGGATACAGCTGTTGCCCCTGAGCTGTACAGTTTATGGTATCCTGCTCTTCGGCGCAGCACAACAGGTGCTCCTACTCAGAGAAGTGGCTGATTTTGGGTGTTCGCGGTGCATGTTCATGACTCCACTTGTGGCTGGGCCCTCAGACACTGCGTGTCACTGCCACCTTTGGTGCACAGACTGTAGTAAGAGCTGTGAAAGGAATGCCACGTTCCTTTACGGTGCTTAATTTATGGATGCCTCGGCTGGTTTTGTACTCCAAAGAGTAGCCTAATGTCTTCCCTTGGAAAAAGTGAAATCTGTTATTTCTCCTGGATGTTGTCATTTCAACAAGGGTTATGGGGACCTCCGTGGTCTGCAGAAGATCAGGAGCGTTAGCCAGAAAGTGCACGTCTGAGCATTTCTGCTGTCACTTCACCGAAGCGTTTCTGGAAAGTTCAAGATTATAGTCACTGTTCTTTGCTGAAAATTTATATTATTAGTAATATTTTGATGACTGGGGGGAAGGATGCAAAGCTACAAATTGTAGTGTGTGAGTGATTGGTCTGGCTTTGAAATTCATTCCTACATTTCACAGGTTGCCAATCTTCATTTCTGGACCTGAAACAAACTTTCTTTTATAACCTTAAAAGTATGTCATCTTCTTGGATGACTATTTTATCTTACCTCTCAACTCAGGCAAATAAAATCATTAAGGAGTCTAACCAAAACCCAAATAGAATTATCATGTGCATAAATATAAATATATTTGTTTGTATATATGCACTTATACAAATATGTAAATTATTTATTTATATATGTTTATAAATACATAAGCACACACACCAACACATACCCAGGTACGTATATATGTGTGCACATGTGTCCTAAACACACATTTTGCTCACACTGAGTTACAACTCTGCTCTGCGATATGGTGCTGTGATGTATCACATAAGCAGAGACTCCTGGTAGCATTATTCGTATGGTGGATAAAATACAGTCCTCAACTTCTGGAGTGTCTCAGTTGGAACAAGATGCAGCATATGCTCTGCTTCACGACTATTTCTGTTGGTTTGTGCAGAAGAGGTAAGCACTGCCACGTCTCTTTGGCTTGTGATGTGATGCCGAATCAGGAGCAATAATTATTATTCAGGTGGTGCAATAGCTGCAGTTGACGATGATCCCTTCTAGTGAGGTTGGAAGTCTCATTGGGACTATCTGCATGCATGAAATATTTATTTCTGTGCCAAAGTGTGTGAAATCAGTGAGTGTTAGTTCCATTCTGTGCGGCTGGTGTAAGATCTTTAAAAAGTGGCAACTTGCCATAAAAAAAAAAAAAAAGGAAAAAAAAAAAGTGGCAGGCAGCAAAAAGAGATTTATCAAAGGCCAGTTACGAAGGGAGCAGGGCAGAGAAAACACTGATAAAAGCTGTCAGAGGGGGTACCCAGAGACTCCGTGGGTCATCATTGTACCCAGCTCTGGTTTTGGGAACCGAGCAGAGCCTGTAGGTACAGACTGGTTGGTACCTTAGTTTTCCTTCTCAGCCTCTCTCAGATGGAGGGGGCTTATCACCGTCAATCAGAATCTGTGGGCAAAGACAGTGATGAGCTTTATCTGCAGCCTTGAGAAGGAAGGCTCAGACAAGGCAGCTCTTGCAAAACTGCCATGTGCTCCTGCGCCTGCTCCTGCCTCTGTGGGCCTTTGTCAGAGAGCTGCTTGAGCCACCAGTAGTGTACCAGGCTTGAGCTCTGGAGATAAAATGCCATGTGCGTGAGGTCACTTACTGAAACGGAGTACTGCAAGAGCTGTCTACAGCTCTGTGTAGGATGAGGTTTTCCAAGGGAGCCCGCCGTTCGTGGCCGGCTGGGGATCGAATCTCTGCCTCCGCCACAAAACAGCAGACACAAGGGCAGAATCTCCAGAAACGTGGAAAGGCATTCACGCTGTTTTAAACCTCTCTGGGCTCCATTGTGAGGCAGAAATTGCTCAGGAGTGGGATATTTCATTATCTTGCCAGTGCTTCTGGCTGAAGGAAGGTTGGTTTTTCCATTTGTAGCATAAACTTTTTTTTTTTTTTTTTTTTTTTTTTTTTTTTTTCACACACACACACAAAATTCCCTCTAACGCCAGCTGGTTATACCTTTCTTAGGGCTGAAGTAGAAGAAATTAGCCTGACATCAGATGTGGACCCAGGCTGTTTTCATGGCTGGTGCTCCTTGGCTGGCTCCAGCTGCCTGAGCCCATGGCGAGCCCAACGGGGCTCTTTGCTCCTCGGCCCAGACCCATGCTCTGATGCTGCAAGACACTGCAAGCCTGCCTCAGCTGGAGGGACAGACAGATCCTGACTCTTTTTAGCTCCAGAATACATCCTGAGGGCACCCTGCATTGTCCTTAGCACTCGGACACCAGCAGGTCTGCATGACTGGGAGAGATGCCACAGTGCACTTGTACGTCCTTCCTAGTCCCATTCACCCACCAACCTCAGCCACATAAATGTCTGTGCTATTACAGAAATTGAAGATTTTTTTTTTAGGACTAAATAAAAAATCTGTATGAATATCTCAGCCAGCTAGAAAAAAATGTCATTGAGCTGATAGAACAATGACACTTGAGAGATGCTTGAAACAGAGAGGAAAAACTCCCTGAAGTCTGAAATCCCACATATATGTGTTTCTCTTATTTTCAGCAGTAATTCCAGGACACTGGGGAACCCCGTTAATCCTGCTGCTCATGTTAGGATTTCCACAGCAACTGCAAGGTTTCAGTTCTCATGCCTACGACTGACTCCTGGCATTGATAAACTATCCAGAGCGAGGGGAACAAGGCTCCCGAACTCGGAGTCTGAACGGGAAAGACAGGGAAACACCAGATTATGATTTAGAAATTGAAGTCTTTTGTTGATTATCTTTCCAGCATGCAGTTCTCTCTTCAAATAATTTTGTTTGAGTGCAAACATCTAATTTTTTTTTTTCCCCTCCTTGGTTTAATTAGCGTTGGTAGGGAGAAGTGTGCAGCGCAGGGCTGAAGCTATGGAGTGGAAAGAATGCAGATAAGTGTCTTCGATCGGTTTCCACAGATCTGCTGCAGACCGAGGGAAAACCAGCGCTTTGCCCTGTGCTGTCAGCTCAGCAGCAAGTTGTACCAGCACCACCGTGCCAACTTTCCCGAACGAGGAGTGGAGCTGCACGGCTTCGTCCCACAAAGTTACGTGGCAATCAACAAAATAATGTTTTTGCACTTGAGAATGTGTGACTTGATTGATAATATCTAATTTTACATGACTTTTAAACAAAACCAACAGAAAGATATGGAGACTTTTTAGGAGCAGTGGGAGAATGAAAAGCTGAATGAAGAAAATTGTGCTACACATCATCTTGTCTTATTACTGTTAACGCCAGCAGTCATAATCAAGAGTTTATTGTACAGGGCAATCTGGATGATTAGAAACTGGATTCAAGTTCATAAAAAACATCTTGACATAAAACTCTCTCTTTTTTTTTTTTTTTTTTTTCACCAATAACACCAGGAGGCAAATTTACTCCCTCCCCCTGCAACCTCTTTAATTCAGTGGAATTATACCAGAGATAATTTTAGCCATGTATCATCAGTGTCCTTTTAAAATCATATTTCACACAAATGTACATTTGAAGAAATATGTTATGTCACTGTGAAAGGTGTTGATATTGTATATTTAGGTGTTTCCTTGGCCTGTCATTTGTATATTTGATATTTGGAAATATACTTGAAAATTTACTTAAAAAGTAAATAGACAAAATAAAACATAACAACAACAACCAAAAAAAAAAAAAAAAAAAAAAAAAGAAGGAAACTGTATCCAGTGAAATTATTTTCTTCTAAACTTATCTTTGTTTTTAGAAGAGACATACTTTTCTCTAGGTACTTCCGTGGGTTCTGTCAGGAAGGCGATATCAAATTCCTCCAAATGAATAAGATATTACTGGAAATTTGGTCATGAAATGAACCATGCATATTTCTCAAACATCAGGGCACATCCGAGGAGTTACCAGGAAAAATTTATCATTGCTTCACTCAAGAAGACTGCTTAAGAAAGGTTACCATGGGATGGTTTTGTGGGAACACTGCTGCTGCTCTTCAGCTTAGCCAAACAGCCAAGAACGAGGGGAGGGTCTTAAAGAGTTGTGAGCCCACCAAAAGAGAAACCCCATGGAGAGAGGTTTGAAAGCAAACATGCTTCTCTGTTGCATGGGTCAATAATGCTGCGTGGTATGATATAGACACACCACATGGCTATCCAAGCCTGGGTACTATATATACTCCTGTATTAAAAGCCTCTCATTCTTTGAAAATGCTGTCACGTCTGGGGTGGTACATGGCTGCTTTGTAACAATGAATGACAACCCGATGTGACAAGACAGGAAAAGAACAATATGTTGAAAAATATATTTAGAGTGCAACTTGATAATATTGAAAATGATGTCCACATGCTCCCCGAGACCTCCAGACTGTTCCTCAGCGTTATGTGGTATTTAAACAGGCTAGAAGTACCTAGCACATTAAAAGGCTGGGCCAACGAGACAATGAAAATCACTCCGTGGAACTATCACAGAGCTACATCATATTTATTTCTGTGCTGAAACCTTCATTTTACGAACAGTAGTTGCAGACACCACAGATGGAGATTTGAATGTGGTGTGATACAGCACATCAGGAACTAGTTAAGGTAACCGTTTCACAATCTGCAATTTACTCTTGTGAAAAGATCCCGTGGCACTTTATCTGAGGGTAGAGGTGTTAGCCCCTGAGTGCTGGACTCAGTCCAAGTTCTGCTATGTGCATCTGGAACATCTCTGCAGATTCAAGTGGATGTACTATTCTTCACTTCACATCCTCGAGGCTTGTATATTGTTCCTGGAAATAAGAAGTTGGTGTCAAGAATCACTAGAAATGATTTTAATCTATGAACTATCTACATTTCTACCAGTAAGCTGAAGAGGTTATATTTCCCAGTGGAAGGAGGCATGCTTTGTACAATGGATGCAATGCTGTAACTCATTTTGAGCTTTTAAACTATCAATTTATTAGCAAAATAAATCAGCCACTTAAAATCTCCAACCGGTTTCAAAATCATTTCATTTAATAAATAAAAGAAAGCAAGAATTATTTGCTTATCTCTGCTGGTATACACAATGCTATGTTGCTTTATCTATCTGATAAAGTCTTTAAGCAGTGCAGCGGAGAGGTGTGCTAGAACACGTGCAGGTTAGTGCTCTCACTGAATAGTTCATCTGGCCTGCAGAACTACCTTCAGGCAGGACGTTACAATACACGAGGAGCAGCAGTCAGACTGCCGCTCTCATTCAGAGATAAAGCTGACCACAGACAGGGGATGTTATTTATAATAGATGACAAGTGTGGCACAACTGAGATTATAAATGTGCCTGTTGAGACGCTATGCATTGAACGCCACAGGACTTTAGAGGTGGGCGACAGTAGCCTGTATGTATCTGAGCTTTTCACATTTTCATGTATTGTCAAAACACAGAACCTCTATGTAGATGAATAAACTAATTAGTTGTTGTGATGGATAACAAGAATCAGAGGTAAAATGGGCTTGGAAATGACCTGATGCCTGTTTCCAGGGCTTTGCTGGGTACCACAATGCTTCTGTGATGCTAGAAGTGCCAAGAAATTCTCTGAAGCACCAAAGGCTTCGTTTAGGCTCAGCATGCAGGTAATAACTCTCCTGATTTTAATAGCTACGGTAACTGGAACACAGTCAAAGGAGAAATGACAGAGTCAGAAAATAGTGTAAAAAAGCCTACAAAGCAGTCTTCCCACCCCACCCATTGATTATTTGTTTCTCTCTCTTTACCTAGCTGTCCTACAGCTCAGGGAGGAGGCACAGTGACAAGAGGATGGTGGGAGGTGGGAAAAAGAGGAAAGACCTTAAAACCAGCTTTATCCAGCTCCTCTAGCAATCCAGCCAGGAGATGAGGAACATATGCTGGTGCATACATTGCTACTAAGCTGTACCCAGGCACAGATGCACACCCTAGGAACCTAGGATTCACTGCTTTATGGCAAAGACAACCGAAACTCTGAGCCCTGCTCCCATCTGCAAGACAAAAACCACTTCCATACATCAGGCTTTAATGGCTCTTTAGGTCTTCCTCCTCTGCCAGGTGCAAATGAGTGTTCATGTAGGCCAGCAGCACACTTCCCTCTTTGACGTGTGCTGTGGTTTTCTAGGGGAGGGGGGGTGAAATGTGTTTTCCCCTTCTGGAGGGCCCAGAAACTTATTCCTCTTTCAGCAGCACCGTGCTGGCTGGGCATGTCTTCTGGGGGCTTTCAGCAAAGCACAGCCAGTTTCTGGTGCTACTGTGCCAAGTTCTCTGAATTTTGAAACAAAGCCTGAAGACAAACGAGGCTATAAGAAAGCTTTCTGAACTGCTTTTGGAGCTGTTACCCCCCAGTTTTGTAGGGTATCGTGCTCCTCCTTCCTCTGCCAGCCTTTGTATTTCAGCATCACTCCACCGGTGCCAAGGGGGAGCTATGCATGCGGAGCCAGCTGGAGGTGTGCTGACCCCTTTTAATAATCCTAATATCCTCGGGAGCATCAGTCCCGCTGTAGTTGTATCCAGCACTTGCTGTTGTTTTAACACAAATCAGAGATCAGAATCTTAGGCCAGAGGGAGGATCCTATTTCTGTTCAGGGCTTGCAGCTCTGCAGTTAGAGGTGATTTTCTTCACTAAAAGGAGTGGGAGTCAGTCTTTTCAAAAGATGGTGGTGGCAGCTCATTGTTCAATGTTTACCTTGGGTGCAGGGAATCCAGCTTCAGGTCTCCACTGGCTTGCAGGGACCTGAAGTCCTACACGAGTATATTTTCCATCAGCAATGTAGTTTATGGTGGGGGTATGCAAATCAAATTAGGTCTGCAAAACAGATGATCAAATTAACACCAGAGGGAGTTTGTAGCAATGCTCCTGGCATCACTGCCATTGCAGTTGTGTGACTTCTCCAACTGGAGCTGGCTTTTCCCGGGGCAGGCGGGATCCATCTCAACCCATTCAGATAGATGTGTGTAAAGTTCTTCCTAAATCCTAACTCCACGCACCTAATTGCAGCATTAGGCCTCATAATGCATTTCAAATCTGGTCTCTTTTGGTCCTCACTTTACTTTTTCCGGTGTTTATCTTGAATGATCAGGTGTTAGACACATTGCTGTCAGCTGTATTCAACTTTCTGGATTTGATTCCATTGCCTGGCAAGTGCTGCACGAAATTGCTGTGCAATTTTATTTTATTTTTTTTTGGTTATTAAATTCTAAGTGAATTCACATTTAATGTGTTTGCACTCCCTTTTTGTCTGCTTTTCACGTACCTCCTGGCAAATAAGTTTGGTTGCAGGAATGTTTGCAGAAGCAGCAAAATTTTAAGTGAGAATGAAAAATATTTGTGGAAAGCAGATTTTGTATTCATCATAAACCTTGCTGAAAGGAAGATCCTATCTATTTAGGGAGCAGAAATATGCTAGGTAACCTTTAATTAAACTTGCTCAAGTTCTGAAGATTTAACTATTTGCAGACAACCTAACAAAGGGCAAAGATAGCAAAGACTTTGGGGATCTCTGGCTATCTCAGCTCACCCTCTCCACATCTTATTATTCATTTTCATTTTCTCTGCTGGCTTGGCTCCATCTTAAGAGTGAGAAGAGGCTTCTGTTCCTCATCTTCCTGTCAGGAGGCAAAAGCAATGACTGAGAACAGCTCGTGGTCATTCTGGGGAGAGACAGGCACAAAACATGGAGCGGAGGTTTCCCAGGCCAAATTTCTACTCCCGTCTTTGCAGTAACTCTTTACATATGGTGTCAGTAGCACTTAGCACCTATACTCAAGCCTTTTGTTTTGAGCTCTCGTGCCGCATGCCCTGTTGAGTAGCCTTGGACGAGTTTTTCCTTCAAGACAGAATCAAAGTTTGTTTCCTGCGAACCCTCAGCTCTGTTTCCAATGAATTTCCTTTCAGCAGCTGTTTCTTCAGTTAAAGTCATTGGGCCCAGGTTCTTCATCCTGCTTTTGGCTGCTTGGTCATGTGCTGCTGCCGAGAGCAGCACACCAGTTTTTAGCAAACTGTGCAGTGCAATAAAGTTCAGAGGATGCAAAAGATCAAAGGAGGCTGAAGAATGACTAAACCTTCCTTATACCCTTGCCCAAGAGCTGGTGTTTGTCAGAGTGCAGCCGTCTGAATTTACACGGGATTAACCAAAGGACAACTCTCTACCTAATAACAGTTGTAGAAATAAATTCCTCTTCAGCACACCTAGTATATTCGTACGGTGAGACAGTCATCTGGATCTGAATGTAGTCTGTAGCATTTGTATCTTTACGCTTTTTTAAACTTCAGGTTGCATTTCCACTTGCTTGTCAAGCTTGGTACAGCTTCAGGTGTTCAATGATACAACATGCAACAGCAGTTCCCTGATTTCCTGTATTGATCACACAGACATCATTTTCCCTGAGTCCAAAAACAGAGTGCTTTACCTGTTCTTGAGCAATAAGCTCCCTCTTTCTACCTGTTCTGTCCTCTGTCTCCATTTATAAGTCTTTGCTATAGCACTGATACAGGCAGATAAATTTGTTGTGGAATTCTGCACTTAAAAAAAATAAAAATAATAAAAAAAAAATGACAAGTTGAGTGTGTTTAGAGAAAATTAAAAAAAAAAAAAAAAAAGAAAAAAAAAAAAAGAAAGAGCCAACAACAAAACAGAGCCTTCTCCAGGCTCTAGGCCTGGGACTGTGGGACTGCCTACTTTACAAGGCTGTCAAGTCACTCCAAGGTACTGCAGTTTATCAAATAATTTCCCTTTTTTTTTTTTCTTTTTTTTTCTTTTTTTTCCCCTCATCAGTATCAGATGCAGGAAACCTGCCAGTGCAGGTTTTGCCTTATTGGTTTAAATTAAAAAGTAGAGTTTCTCATGACTGAGTATAAGGTCTACTGAATGGTTCATATTAAAATGATGTTTTGGCAAAGAACCCAAATGTACCTATGGATACTCAGTGTGTGCTTTCAGTCAAACATTAAGCTTTTGGCATGGCTGCTTCCATGTTATTTTTTTATGCCACGATATGATAACACTACAATAATACTTAAATGCTGACACAACAGAAAACATTGCCAGTTTGGACTCCCAGGCATTGGCAAGCTTTTTGTTATATTTGCAACCTAGCACTCTCTGTGAGCTTCACAGAAATGTTCATCGCGTTCAATGGAGGTGGGGAGAAATGAAAAAAAAAAAAAAAAGGAAAAAAAAAGGGAAACAAATTGCTTAACAAAGTGTTGAGTTGGAGAGGCTGAGTATCACAACAAATGGAAGATCTGTGGCACATCGGAACCTCCTTCTTCCCTCCTTCCCTTGCAAGTGCAAGGTTTTTCAATGGGTTTATCTCTATAGGTGCAATCCATTTCCATTCCACCATTATGTCATCTATAATTTAAATTTACGAGACAAAACTTTAGGCTTGCCAGGGGAGCAGCTGGAGTGCTCTGTTCCCTTTGCCATGGAAAATGTGGATATGCTGAACGCATTGTGCCTGACAAGTCCCGCTGAAAGTACTCCTATCTTTTCTGACAAATATCCATCAGCATGTAATATTTATTCCTCTGTTTTAGTTTCGCTGCAAATATTTGACGGTCCCTCAGCAAGGAGCAGGTTTCCTGCTGAGGCAGCACCACCTGTACAGCTTTCCTCAGCGCACAACAAATGCTCTGAAATGGAGGCTTTCATAGGGCTAATGGACGAAATGAATGAAGCAGATGCAGTCAGGTGAAGGGAAACAGAACTCGCTCCTCGAAACTCGGTTGTTAGTGCTAGCATTGCTCCACAATGACACCTTTATATGACACAGCTCTTGCAGGCGAGAAAAGACTTTTCAGACTCCTTTACTTACATTTTGTCACCCAACACCCCAACCCTCCCCTTTTTTAGTATAGTTATACATTTTCCTGTCCTTATTTTTCTGTGTTTAAATTTACTAGCACTGACAATATCTCTGATGCTGTCCTCCAATAGCCCCTTAACCTAATGTTTTAAAGGGTTACAAGACACTCGGTGATTTCAGGTGGGCAGCAGGAGATATGTTATAGAGCCCAATCTTCAGAAAGCTACCTGTTTGGCCTTTGAAAACCAGGAACCTGTCAGGAGCATCCCCACTTGGCCACCCCCAAAGAAGCCTCTCGTGATGATGGAGGTGGCTGGGGCTCATGATGTTCATTCACCTCATGAGAGCAGAAACATCCATGTAACTCCCCAGGTCAGGGCCACGGGCGATGTCAGAAGTGCTGGTGAAGTTGGTACCTCAATGAAAAGCATGGAAATATTCCTGTTCTTCCCAGGGAAAAATCAGAACTTGGCCCTGATCCTGCCATAGCTATCTCAAGTAATAGTGTAAGCTACTGAAAGAGCAAAGCTCAATTTTTCAAAAGCCAGGACTGTGCTTGCAAATGCGACAGCTTAAGATTTTTTTTATTATTATTTTATAGAAGCTAATGTCCTTAGTGATTGTTTTCTTTAAATGTAAGTGGCATTTTAATAATCTCTATAATAAAAGTACTCAACATGCTGCCAGTGTGGCAATTACTGATTCTTTTGGGGACAAAACCTACATTATTGTGTAGCAGATATTGTCAATAAGTGTCTTTTGTGTATCCACCCCTGTAGTTAACCCACACAGGTGAATATGTCCCCCGTAGCCATGGTTACAGTCCCTGCTTCCTCAGGTCATAATCTCCCTTTTAGTTCCAAAAGTCCCATTAGGTGAGGTGTGTAAAAACCATGTTGCAAGAATTAATTTCATGGTTGTTATTTGTTCTAAACCAGGGACATCAGTAAAAAACTTCCCCTGGACTGCAGCCCTCCTGTGCTAGCCCTGTGCAGGAGTTAAAGGCAATTCCCAGCCCATACTAAAGAGAGAAGCACAACATCCCCAAAACTGTGAAAAATGCATTCCCAATGACATCAGGTGTGACAGAAGAGGGGAACAGTAGCAATGCTAATACCACGATCACCTTTCTGTATATTTTAAATTCATGCCTGTGGTTTTTAAGAGTCATTCATTGTTTTGTTGTGCTGTTGTTCTAACAGGTTTTTGTTTATTTCTGGCTACTTTCAGGAGCTAGTATAGCAATAAATATGGAATAAAATATTTTTATAACATCTTTATTATGAGATTAAATGATTTTGTCACTAGAAGCAAGTCTACCAACAGAGTTGGCCATCTTTAGCTAAAATCCATAAGAGATGAGGTTAAAGAAATTTTGCTCCACTTTCCACCCATGATGGGATCAAATGTGAGTGGCTGGATCTACAAAACAGTGCTCAAGCTTGGGGTGTAATGTGCCCTGCCATCCAGGGCTTTTCACACACAGTGGTCACTAACTAAGCTGAAGGAGAATTAAGCTTCCATAGCGCAGTCTCTAGCGAGAGAAAGTACCTTTGGGTCACTTGGTTTGTGCCCCAGAATATACACAGGTACATGGGCTGCATCCTCACAGGGCTCGAGGTGAAGCAGCCCCTTGGACACCCACAGTTTCAGGGGACACAGACGGTGTCCCTGGCCACCAAAATCTGAATCGTGAGGGTGCACCTAGGGGGTTTCAAGGACCAGTGGCCTCACAGAAACCTCATCTAGCATGACCACAATAAAAACTGGCTGAAGTTTCTGCACAAATGCAGCTTGGAGGAATGCACTGTTTTATGAGCTTGGCGGGGAGACGTCAAACGTTCAGGGGGAGATGGCCCGGAAAAGACGGTGTCCCAGGGCAGAGCGATGAATTAAGATTTTGCTGCATTTTTTTCCTCCTCCGCTGCTGAATGAACTGAGTCCGCTCCTCACGCTCAGGAAGGGAAGCGGGCTGTTTCTGCACCAGCCCCAAACGCTCACACTCAGAACAGCTATTTCTTTTGTTTCTGTGAAGTGAAAAGGCTGAGCCTTTTTTTTTTTTTTTTTTTTTTTTTTTTTTTTTTTTTCTCTGAGCATATTCACAGTCGGTTCTCAGGCAGAAATGAGCTCTGTGATTTTTAGTGCTTTGGATATTAGGATAATTATCAGAAGCTAATGAGTTTTTAAAGGTTTCTAATGTGAACCTATGATTTTAGAAGCTCTCTCCTGTCAGAATCTAACTAGGTTACAGACAACATGACATGATCTATGGCCCATTTCTGCTAATGACTAAGGCATGAAGACACAGCCTCTTATGAATAACACTCCTCTATGCACATGACAGGGAGGAAGCTTTGGAAATCCAAAATTTGAGGCTTGAGCTGTATCAGAGACTGTCTACAAGAAGTTGGAGAGAAGTTAATATAACAATAAACAATTAATCTCCACCTGTGTGATGAAATTCAGCCTTTCAGCGACGTCAAAGAGCATGGATAGGGTGAGCAAAATCTGAGAAAGACAACGGGCTGTTGAAGCTGTCGTTCTTTTGACATCTGTCTCATGCTGTTATGGAGTGAAATTTGTTACTATTTGGTGGCTTAATACATGTGAGACAGGCCAGCAGGGTCAGTCCACTCTGCAGTGGACAAGTACAGGCATAGCACTGTGGTCCTCATAAAATGTGACATCTCAGCAGGAGAGGCAGGATAAAATGTGAGCTGCTCTCCAGCCCTCAGTTTTCCTCCTGATCGGGGGCTGAAACATCCTCAGAGTGGCCAGGAGAGGAACGGTGCACTGCTGGTGGCTGCTCATGAAAGTGGTTATCTGTGTAATGTCCATCTGGAGTGCTGTCAATTTAGTTCCTATGGTAAGTTCTATTTTTTTTTTTTTTTTTAATAATAACTTAGGTAAAGGAACAGTCACAGTGGAGTCTCATCCATTATCTCTTGAACAACTCTCGATTTTTGCCACCTTTCATAACACTCGAGGAGTGTTGCTAGTTCCAACTCAAAAGATATTTAATGCTGTGCCTTACTGGTATTCACCTTAATTACTGCAGTGACAGTGTTTTTGTTAACTGTGAGTTATGAAATGACAAAATTAGAACCAACCCTCATCCTCTGTCACACTCGCTAAGCCACTGGAATAATAAAGTACAGAATGCCTTCCCATGTCAGGTACCAGCATGTGATTGCTCCGGCTCTGTTCGTTTCTGTAGCAGTGCACATAATGTATGAAGTGGAAAGAACAAAGAAAATAATAATAAAAAAAATAGAAATTTAAAAAAAAAAAAGGAAAAGAAGTATCTTCTGCTTCATGATAGTCTCAGTTTTGAGAAACGAGGTCAAATAAAGTGGTCAGTAAGAGTGATTGCTTGCCAGATGTGTCCCAAACACACTCATTCTGTATTGTTCACTTAAAAAAAAAAAAAAAAAAAAAAAAAAAAAAAAAAAAGCTTTCTGTATAGAAATGTTCAAAACTCATCCAAGCTGAATGTAACCTATATATGTCCGTGTAATCTGTCTATATTGGACTGAAGTTCTTTGGTGCTTTGAGACTCCATTATGTTGCATGTGGTTTCCATTCTCTTGTTTTTATAGCTTTTTGGAATTTATTTTAGATCTTCTGAGACCTCTAACCATTCCCTGGCTAGGAAGATGGTTTTTCAGACTGTTCAATTTGTTTCAGAGCTTCTCGTTTCTCTTAGCGATTCTTTGTATGTTTAATTCGGTGTTAGTCTTAATGTTCTTTGATTCTAAGCATTGCATCATTAACTAGCCTTGTTTTTCGTTTTGCCAGCATGTACTATTCCTCTAGAAATAGTGTCATTTCTTAATAAAAGACGGTTTCAATTTTATTGGTTTTGTTCTTTCTGTCTTTATGGGGAAAAAAACTCTCAAATTTTAATTATTTGGTTGCATTGCTTTTGATGAATTATGGTATATTATGTTTTTCTGGCATCATTTTTTAAAATGTGCACAGAGGGAAGGGAAGTACGGACCAACTCTTATAACCATAGGATTGCTTGGCAGCTCCCGTCAATGCTCCCACTATGAAATTTAATAGGCCGTGGAAAATAAACTGTCAGAACGAGACAAACCCTGACATAGGCAGGACCCAGTTGTGGAAGTAAGTCCACATGAAGTCACTGAGGCCAAATCAGAAATAGTGTGTAAGGAGATCAAACAAAGGCTCCCTAAACAGTTCTAGCGTTCTTTTAGGCTATTTGCCAGTCTCTTGGGGATTCAGGGTTTGTATAACTCGCACACCAGAGAGATGAAAGGACTTATTCCTGGAAGTAATGCAGAGCCTTCTTCAACTTTTTATTTGTTGCTATCTCCAAGCTGCATATTTCAGGGATTTTTTTAATCATGTTTCTTTCTTCTGGGTCTCTGGATTGTGAAATCAGACCTGCTACATTAACAATAGTAAACAACTGGAGGAGAGGAAACTACATTTTAGTACGTGGGTGATGCAAATGAGGTGGTGGCTGAGCTGCATTATTCACCTAAAGCCCTATTACTATATTTCTGCTACTGCTGCGGATGGAGGAATTAACTGCATTTTGTGCATACCAGCAGAAATTAACAGCAGCCCTCTTGCTTGCACAACTGCTCTGGCAGGTTTGATGCATTGCTCAGAGCCAGGTCTCTGCCATTGATGCTACTCCAGCATGATGTCCTCTGCCTGCGGATGCAGCAGCAGCTTATTGCATATGTCTCAAGACCTGAGGTTTCCAGGGACTTTTCCTACTGCAGGCATCTGAAAAGACATAAATATCTGAATGACAAACTCACCCAAAGACTGGAGGGGTCGAATGGATGTAACTGGCATTTCCTCCGATAGCCACTGTTTCAGGTTTGAAGGCAGAAACCCAGCTGGCATGTGCAATTTACCAGTTGAGCTCTGGCAACAATTCATGTGCTGTAACCCATGGCCATTTAACATGCATCAGTTTTGCTTGCTCGCTATAACGGGCCCTACTTTGAATTCCTTTGAGCTTGCCCAAAGCCATCCCCAAATTCAGCAGGACTAACTAGAGGAGTGTGAACTGTCTGGTGACTACAGAAATTTGCTGGATCACATCTACAGTTGTTGCTTGTAGTGGAAAACCTCACTGTTTAACACTAGAAACACTGCTGCCTTGATGTATATTCGTCCTCAGTTGAAGCAGCGACTGTACATATTTATTTACATCTCATACCTGTGTTTTACAAATCAGTGGCATACATAATCAGATACTTAATTAGGATTGTACAGTGCTGAACAGGAAGTCTGCAGTTATTTTATGGATAGCCTGTATAGCGGTGCACTACATTATATGGATGACTGGGAATCAATGTTTCCATGCAATGGACACAGTGCCAAGTACACTAGTTAAACAAAAATTGCATGCTGAGACTGACCATTATACGGCGGTTTTGAAATGAAGCATGAACTCTCTGCTCATGAGATGAGGCATCGGTTTTCTATTAGCCAAGCACACATCAGTGGCCATAAACAAACAAAGATGAGTCACTGCAAATTAAGCGGAAAATCTGAAACTGAAAGCTCTCTGCATCAAGCTGATTTTCTAAGGGTGAGATACTGGCCAGCCCCAGCAAGAGTGTCCCAAGAGGGACCTTGTGTGTGCATCCATCCCCATACATCGAGTGCTCTCCCTTGCTCTCCTGTCAATGACCTGACACTTGAACTGGCCACTGCCGGCCATGTAAGACCACTCAGCACTACTGAAAACTTTTTTTCTTTTTCACACTTACGGGAATCCATTTCCAAAAGTCACAGTTCTCCATAATTTATTTCTGCAGGTTTCTCTTTCAAAGATTGCTGCCTATTTGTTTTCCTTCCTTACAGAGCACAGCAACTGGCCCAGGCTTTGATAATATAGCAACAACTGAGATTTTCCAGAGGCATGCTGCAGCCATGGTTTTGTTTGCCTAGTACCTCTCTTTACATTCTGACTCCGAGATTACCTGCAGACATTGTTCATTATTTTTATTTGTTTATTTATTTATTTATTGGTGGTGGCAGTGAGGGTTTGGGATTTTTTTATTATTATTAATTTTTTTACAATGTTGCTTGCAAAGCAACTCGTAGGACAGCAAGCCCTAGCATGGTGTGCTCGTCATGCATATATTTAGCACCCTAATCTCTGCAACCAGTGCTTGTTATACTTTTCTTGACATTTTTTTATATGCTTTTTGACATCTGCTTGCAAACTCCTGCAGCCTTTTCAGTCCTGATATTCACTTGTTTCATCTGATGTTGTTTTCATAATCTTTAGATATGCAGATTCATTGCTTTCCTTCAAGTCTTGTCTGCTCAGTCATACCGGGACAGTCAGTCCTCAAGGTTTTTTATTGTTATTGCTACTCATCAGCCCTGGAATCTTTGCTGGGCCTTTCAGGAACCATGCCCTTCATTGGTATTTTAATATTATATTACTTTTCTGTAAAAGAAACAAACAAACAAAAAGCTCACAATCACAAAACCTAGCCCCCCTTCTCCCCTTCCCCCCCCCCCCAAAAAAAGAAAAGCTCAACAAAACCCAACAAAAACACAAACCCAAATCCAACTGGAAATTATACATTGCCCTCATCCTCTGAGAGCTGTATGGACACAAGATGTTTTGCTACACAAAGCTGACAATGTCATGGCATATTGTTAAAGTAGGAGGATTTGTCGATGATCCCTTTGCAATGTAAGTGCTTTGGACCAGGTGGGTTTGTGTGTTTTGTGGCTCCGCTTTTAACAAAAATGATGCTTTCAAACAATGGAAAATTCCAGCCAGTGTCATGTTTTCTCCCCCTTCCTCTCACTATACAATAGTTGGGTTTTTAGATTCTTTCGTGTTTCACAGGTTTGCGCACCTTAGGCACATCAGCAAGTCACAGATGCTCTCTTTAGCTGTATGTCTAACCACGGTATTTGTGCGTGCAAATATTAGAATGCTAACGAGAAAAACCTTTGGGATTTTGGGTAATTCTTCTCATGTGATTCTCAAATTACACTGAAGAAGTAAAGCATTAAGCATCACATTCAGATAAACAATTCACAACAAATGTTTTGACAAATCTGTTGCCTTTTCTGTTTGAGACATATCCGTGAAAAGACTTTGCATTTTTTCTCATTTGTTACCAAAAACTGTTCAGCCATGATGTGTGTAGAAGAAAAGTGTCACCCCATGAATCCGTAACATACTTATTTGCTAAAACTGCTAATGCTTACGGTTATCTCATTCATTGCTCGCACCATAATTGACCAAATGGCATTACTCCTGCCTGTGTACCTTTTTGCAGAACAGGAGGATGGGCTGGCTAAGTAATTTTTATCAACATATGTATGATACAAGCATAAATGTATGTGAGTTTCTGTGATGCTGCCAGCATGCACATTTATGCAAATACATATTTGTGAGTTAGCTGCCATCGTTCATGCAAATCCTTACAAACCCGTAAGCTCACAAACTAGATAAGGCCTGGAACAATATCCAATCAATCTCCCCCTTTTTTTTTTTTTTATTTAAAAAATAATTCAAATACTCACAGATTTATACCATCTTATAACCTAAACCAAATTCTCTTCTCAGTTAGGTTGGTGTCAGGTCACATTACTATCAATTTAGAGAAATATAACTCAGGTTAGCATAGGCTAATAATATTTATAGAGCAAATGAAAAACAATCAATAATACTGTATTTGTAGTTATTTTGCTACACCAAATGGCCATAAAGCATTTGGGAGCAGATGTCAAATTATTCATATGCTCTCAGCCTTAAAGAAAAGAAGAACGTAAGCTGCTATTAACTCTTCTGAGGAAGTTATATAATATGTCAAAAAGAGATCACTGTACTTTGTATTACCATATTAATATACAAATGAGATTAATATATCTCTGAAAGTTATAAGCCACTTCTGGACACTGGATATCGATTTTTTTTGCTTTGTTTTAGCCTTGCTATTTGATATTGGTCGTGAAAGTATTGCTAAAACAATCAGGAGTCATTTTCAATTAGCGGAAATAATAGCATATGTTTTAGATATTCTGATATCTAGCTATTTGTTACATATTGTAAAGTTAATATGTAACTGTAGAACATTGCATTTCAACCCTACTTTAACACCTGAGTTTAGGAAGGGTGTACGGTCAGCAAAATTCATCGTCTTTTTCTCTCATTTGAAAAATCCACAGTCATCACCTCTTTTCTTATATCATCAGTTTACTTTCAGTAAATTGAAGAGCATCTTATGGTTAGAGCTATCTTCACTGTGTTTTCCAGAGGACCTTCCCCACCTACCCAGGAAGAATCCCTGGACCAGACTGGACTGCAAGCAGGACAACTTCAGACATGCACTGAAGAGGATGGCCCACTGGTCTTCTGTTTATTAGGAGCCATTTGCATGGATTTTTTCACAGCTTCTTCTAAACAGTGCACATCTCCAATACAGCCTGTTATAGTCACGCTTTGAAAAGCAGTGTTCAAATGGGATCAAAATTAGGCAGAATGAGTTCATCTGTCTTTCTTGATTACAATTCATTTTTTCCCCAAACACCAAGAGAGAAGATTTCAGTTTTAGTGCAGATTCAGCGACAATTCCATAGAATATCATGAAACTGAAAACTGATTATTTTGGGAGCTTAGAAACAAAAAGCCACAAAAAACATGAACAATTGTGAAAGGGGAGGAAGGGCATTGTGAAATATGTAAGTGATCTTGTGAGATTTTGACTTTTTTTTTTTTTTTTTTTTTCTGTATGCTTCTACATATCAACAGCATGTTTAAAATGAAAAGCTGTACTCTCACCTTGTTCTTTCCCTATCAAATATTGAAAATGATTTGAAAAGTTGGTCCTATATTCTACACAGATAACTTGTCTCAGTATTGAGCGCAATGTTTTTTCTCTCTCTCTTTCTATCTCCCCCCCCTTTTTTTTAATTTTTTATTTTTTATTTTTATTTTTTTCTAATCTTCCCTTGTAAAAGAGCTGTTTTCAGTAGGAAAAAAAAACAAGAGTTTTTTTCTTATTCCATGACAGTAAATATTTTTACAGTACGAAACAATAACTGCTAAAGATAATAGTTCAGACCTTACTCCATTATTTTAGGGTGGAGGTGGAGGAGGCCAAATAGAGAACTTATTTTCTACAGAAATTGATGTCTCTTTAGATCTGTAAACATTGAGCTAAAGTACTTGACTTCCTGAGGTGAAATAAGTTACTTCCAGCAGTTGCTAAGATATCATTAATAATCATACGTGCAATAAATAACAACACGCGAATTAGCTCCTAAGAGATATATGGCAGCAAATTGCAGCAACAAATCACTGCGTGTGTAAGAGAATGATCATTACTCTAGTGTGTACAAAAGCTGTTTTAACAACTGTATTCTTTATGGTGAAGCTCACCCTAATTAGCCTTTCAGATTCCCAAGGGAAATGTCTGCAGAGCATTTGACATTGTGATGCTCGATCTAATGGGGGGAAGGGAGGTTTGTTTCTAAACCTAGAAAGCACGAGGCCACAAGCTTAGCTTTCAATTAGGTCACTTCTATTAATGGGGGTGGGAAGTAAATAGTCCTTTCAAGCAAGCAGTTTGGAAGTAAATGAATAATTAATCAATTTAGTATATATAAATGTTTAGTGTCAGGACCATCTTATTACGAACGGTACACACACAAGTATACGTGCACACAGAGACATCACCAACGGGCTTCTTTTTCTTCTGCTAGCTCTGTACCAGGCAGGTTTTCCCGCTGACCTTCCCTGCTAGCAAGTGTAGGAATTTTTTAGGGAGTTGCTAAAATAAAGTGGTAGGTCAGGCTTTGCTAACCCAGAGAGCAGGGAGGCAGACTGAGCTCAGTGCTGGTACCAAGCCTTCGTCAAAGGTCCTGAGCTGGAGTCAGCTGGGTGATGAAGTGCCTGATGGCTGGGCACCTCAATGGCCAAAAACAGCATTCGATTTCTGAACTTGTTACTTAGTGCATGGGAATAGTAAGATGTATTATTATTATTACTAGTACTGTTCATTTATCGAGATAAATACCTTTCTTGCTGGCTTACTAAAATTGTAACCTGCCCTGTTATTCTCATATGCATTATAGAGAACCCAGAAATCTTTTTTGGACCTACATGTTCTGCCCCTTTGTGCATTTAAATCCATTTTTGATACCCACGTAGTATCTGGGGGATACCTGGAGACAGCAGTGTTATTTGCTCAGGTATTCCAACCACAAAGATAAGGATCTGGAGTTTGCTACTACCTTTGACTAAATACATTTAAAAATAAAAGAGAGATCATTTGGTAAGGCATGCACACATAAATCAGCACACTTTTAAAAGGAAATATTAGGCAGGTCTGCTGCTGTACAGCTTATTGCTTGTTACAGAATCATATTTCCTAGTGTAAAAAAAAAAAAAAAAAAAAAAAAAAAAAACATAAAATGCATACCCCGAAAGAACCACGAAAAAATAGAAAATTTTTTA
>NC_048926.1:79018119-79032956 GCF_011077185.1 Oxyura jamaicensis | reverse complement strand
TGTAAAAAAAAAAAAAAAAAAAAAAAAAAAAGCACACTTTCACTGCATGCCCCGACAGCTCCAGCTCTAATGAGAACAGTTTTTAAAAATTCTTTCTAATAGGTTGACACCAGAAAATGATGCTAAGAGCTTACAAACCAGGCAAAAGCAGTGCAGCAGTCTTTTGTTGCTTATTTGAAATAACTCCTTATTCTGGAGAGAGGAATCAAGCCATGGAAAACATTTGTTTCATTTTAAGTTTGGCTATTATCCTAAACCCTCCTTGTCATCAAACTATCCCCATTTCTACCTCCTGCTCTCCTCCCCCAGCACTTCCCCCAACCCCCCCAGGCTCCATCAAGTTTTATATTTATCATCTTTACAAACAGGAACCCTTGAAAAAGGTGCGATGGGGAGCTTAATTACATATTGCATCGGCATGCAGGTTCTTAAAAACGTGTTGAGTGCGACAGCAGGTACAAATACGGCTCCTGTGCATTTGTTTTTATTAAAGGTACAAACACCTTTGGTATTTAGGGTGGGCCCACGTGTCAGAGGAAAACTGATGCAGTTAAAGTGTGGGCATCGGCGTTCCTCGAGTAGCAATTACGGACTTGTGTAATAGCAAGCCTGAGACCAGAAAGGTTTTCCTTTTGGCGCTTTACTGCAGGATGAAGTGACACAGAAATGAGATTAAGTGGATCACCGACTGCTCTGGAGATGTACTTCTGATCCTATCTTTAGTGCAGTTTTCTGAAATACGCAATATATTTGCCCGGTGGAAATGTGACAACTTGTAAATTCATAAGCCTGTCGTAGCATAAGGCACAAATCCTGCTGCTGGGGAGGGAGGTGCAGGTAGGCTGGGGAGAGCATCTGAGAGGTGCATTCGTTCCTGAGAGGGTCAGGTTGTAAGGGACTGAATCAACAAGCACTTCAGCATGTGTGTAAGCCGCTTTGAAGCCAACCAGACTCAACACATACTTAAGTGCTTTGCTGAATAAAGGTGGGAACTAGCGTGTTTAGCTTTTAGCACATGCTCAAGCATTTTTTTTTTTTTTTCTAAACCCAGGCCTGAGTCGCTTAAAAAAAATAAAAAATAATAAAAAAAAATTATACACACATGCACTGGCACCACATGCTAGACAGTTTATGAAGAGTAAGTTTTTCCACAACAGAATCAGCAGGAACTATTATTAAACGCAGTCATGTCAATAACGCGTAGCGTGGATCTGTGAGCCAAGTGGAAAATAGCTCTTGTGCTCAGCGATCTGCGCCGATGGGAACGGGGGGCTCCCGAGCACCCGGGCAAGGCAAGGGCTGCGGAGCGAAGCCGATAAGTGGAAAGGGATACTAATAAAAAGCCAGATGCTTTCTGCAGCACACGTGATACACATTGAGCTTGAAAGCATGGTGATTATTAAAAAATAAAGGTTTTTTGTTTGTTTGTTTTTCATTTTTTCCCCCACCCCCGGACCTTTTTGGCAAATGTTATTTTTCAGAGTGAGCAAACAAAATCTGAGGGCTTTTTCAAAATCTGAGTTCTATTTTATTTTTATTTTTTATTTTTTGCTAATGCACAGGCCTCTGGATTTTGTCCTTCCTTGTCCTTATTCTTCTTCTCTTATGTGTCAGCAATTATTGACCTCAACCTTCATTTTTGATGAGCTATATAAAACATTAATAAATGATGAGGAAAAAAAAATGTTGTGGTGCATGATAAAATCACCTGTATTACAAATAAAATGTTCACTTCTGAAATTGCCAGCTATTTTTACATTCAGGGCTTGAAGTGTTTAAACGCAGTGGTGCTTTAAAAGAAATGAACAAGGAAATCCATTAACAAATAGGGTTTTGTTAGAAATGGGTAAGAATGCCAGTTCTGTACTCATGGCTGGTAAAATACAAATGAGGAAAGTGCAAAGCCCTCTGTAGTGAAAACTATAAGCATAGCTGCTATGCTTTGTTTTCAAATAAAGGATTTGAGACAATAGGGCTTAGGGAAAGTAAAAGGGAGAGCTGGATCTCGTATTTTAGCAAAAGCAGCCCAGGGGAGGGGAAGAAATGATTGTACAGAATATTCCCTTTCCAAGAGGAAAGCCTTGCTGGGATCGTGTGCCTGTTTTTCTGACAGAGGTAGCAGCAGCGATGCGAGGAAGGCAAATTCCCCTGCACGGCAAGATCACAGATCCGGAGCAGCCGAGCCCATCGCTGCCTTTCCCTACAACGTGTGGCACACAGAAAGCCATTAGGCTCCCGTCACCACCGTGCCTTACAAAGTACCTCTGCTACCAGGGCTTCCTGCAGGATCGGGAGAGAGGCAAAACGCAACTCGTTCTGGGCTTGGTTTGCTCTGCGGAGGTCTGGGAGCATGGTTTTTCTCACCAGGCTCAGGCAGAGCCCAGCTCTGCCTAGGGGCTCGCTGATACAAAGAGGAAGGATGGGCATGGCGTGGTTTGTTTATCCCCCTATTTGCCTGTTCATGCAGAATTGGTTTCCTAACGAAGCGCCCAGGCACGGAGGGGCAGGGGTGGCTGGAGGGGAGCTCGTGGTGGTCCCCAGACATCCAGGTGTGGGCTGCACCCAGGTGGGGGGCTGAGCTGAGCCCACCTTTGCCTCCCAAGCCACCTTCTGGCTTCAGCATGAGCTGCTTTCCTTTCTCTTCTTGCAAGTTAAGGCTGCTGATGTACACCTTCCTCTTTAACCCGTGACCTCCAACTCAAAAAGAGACCGGCAGCAGTCCAGGTGATTTTTTCCCCCCAACTTGAAGGAGACAGACAGGCACTCCAGTCAGGGCTGCCCGAGGGGAAGGAGCCTTGGCTCCCTGTCCTTTCTCACCAGCTGGCTGAGACAGAGCAGAGACCCCCTGCCCCTCCTCTGCCAGTGGCTGAAGGGGGCTCCTGGGGGTCCCGGGTGGCACCCAGCAAGGAAAGTGCCCCCAAATGGGGCAATCCAGGGTGTTCATTCAGCAAGGATTTTGTGGGAACTTATGCCATGAGATAATATTGAGTTGGGTGGGTAATGGAGGGGTACTTCTGTAGGATATGCCATGGCAGGCAAGGTACTGCGTATGTGCATCTTTAATGTTTTTCTCTATTTTGTTTTTGGAGGAAAGGGAGACTTGTTTTGGAAGGACAAGGGTCACGGCGGCGCTCTGCGGCTGGGTCTGACCCCACACGTCCGCACCCAGCTGAGACCCATCTCGTCCCCTCCAGGGGCTCATGTTTCTCTGCAAAACACCCCCGTGCACGCCCCGGTGTAGAGCTGGCGTGTGCGTTAGCATGTGCAGGATGACCAGAGCTCTGGGGTCTGGCAACGGGCCGTGCTCGCTGCAGACCTACACCCTGAAAACCCGAACATGCTCATTACGGATCTTTCCCGGCTGAATTTCTTGCATTGTTGCTGGTTAAATTTGAGCAAATTAGTCTTTTCCTGAGATCACAAACTGTCCTGAGGTCTTTTACGTGGGCAAATGTGCAACACCGTGGTTAACAAAGTAAAATTTATTTTTTTAACACAGCGTGGCTAAGTTTAGGCACCTAAATCCGTATATAGCTTCCCCAAAATACTTCTGGTTCTCAGAAGGTCATCATTTTTTGAGAACGAAGCTAGCAATTTAGGTAGCTAGATGTAAACTGAGGTGCCTGAGTTTAGCCAGTGGGGCAGTAACATTTTTTGGCTTAAAACCAAGGCTTTCTGCCTTTGGAGAACACATCTTTGCTGGAAATGCAAGAAATTCGTATGTACAGCGTTTTACAGAAATGCTCTGTTCTTAATTTTTCCACAAAGAAACAATGATTAAAAAAAAAAAAAAAAAAAAAAAAAAATAGAAGTCTGTGAGCTTTTTTAAAGTAGAAGATAATTAATGTAAATCAGCCCTCAGAAACAATGCAGGCTTATTTTCACATTTGTTTAGGATTAAGCCGCTTCCACAAAGTACTTCCACATGTATGCTAATTAGTTTTATAACAAAACCAACCATCCCACAATGAGGAGCGAAGACAAAAGTCTTATGAACTGTGCCTTATTCAATCAGCACTTATCTCCTCCTCCCAGGCCAGCGGGGTCCTTACGGGGCTGGCCCCTTCGGCCTCCCCTTGCCCGGCCCCTGGGGTGCTGGGGGGCCCTTGGGGAGCCCGGCCCCGGTTCCCCTGGGGCAAGCAGCAGGTTGCTCATGTGCCGGAGGTCGCACGCCTTCCTCCAGAGGGCTGCCAAGACACCAGCCCTCGTGGTGCCAGGCGGACAAGAGCCAGAGCTGCCATGTGCTTGTTCCTTGCCTTGCTGCAGGGTTAATAATATGACCTGCGCTGGTTCTTGTTTTTTTCCTTCACTGCTAGAAAATGCTTTTATTTTAGGTCATTCCCATCCGAGTATCAACAGCACCCTGACGTAGTTATTGCCACGGGGAAATAGTATATCCTCGCTTTTCTTGACTTGCTTTTTTCAACCTCTGTTCCATTCCTGTTCTTGGGACCCACTCCGTGCAAGATAGTGGATCTCCATATCTCAGTGCAGGAGCAGCTCTTGTCCTTATTTATAATCCACGGAAAACTCAGGCTATCCTGATGCAACGACCTTCGTTTTTGCTGAATTACTTTGCATATGCCACAAATGAAATCTGATGGGATGTCATCCTAATATCTTTATTGAATGTCTGGGTCTAAGGATGTGGCCAAGCAAGGATTTGATTGTAAGGCAGTAGCAGAGCTGTCTGATCTAGCCCATGCTGCTGGCAGCAGCAGACAAGACACGGCAATGCCCTCACTCCCTGTTCCTGCTCACATGTTTAGCTCTGCCAGTATGGCTATTTATGTCTCTGCACCATAAACTGGATTGCTAAAATGGCTAAGGTTAAAGATAGCCCCTTTTCCGGAGGGGTAATGAAAGGGAACTTTCTATCCAGCCTTCCACATGAAGTCAACATGTAATGTAGCCGAGCCCTTGGAAAGCTGAGAAGATCTAGCAGCCCAGCCTGGTCTCACGCTAAGATGATCTGCTGCACATTTTCTTGTGAGCTTTGGCTGTCTCCAAATCTCTGGTGCTTTCATAGCATGAGTCCTGAGCACCCATCAGATGTATTGTCACACCACCAGTGATGCAGATAAAGATTTTTTCTTTAATGGAAGCCAGAGCATGGGATGAAACGGTAAACGCATAGCTGTCACCTACAGATGGGCTACACACCTAGCAGCAGGAACCAGATCTCATCTGGATGTTATAATTTGGTTTCTCTGCTTCCTCAGAGATTTTCTTTTCTTCTTTTGTAGCAACATTATTTAAAGGACCAAAGTGTTGCACTTTGCTGCACTTTTCTCAGAGACAGGAAAAGCAACAAAACTATGGAAAACAAACAGTTATGGTTGTTTGTTGTTGTTTTCTCCCTACAGTATGTGTCACACATTGGTTGCAAACTTCAAACACATCAGAGTCCCGTAACTGTATCCCACCAATTGAATACGCCCAGCATGCATAGAACACAATCACATTTCAATATTTTGAAAGAGGTCAGTAAATATTAAACATCATGCCTCACAATTTCCATATACACAGATCACATTTTGGACCAGTACCAAGATACATGACTTCTCTCCTTTTCAGAGCAAAGAGCGGTTCTGCCTTATCAGACTTCTGTCAATACTGTTATTTCCGAACCTCAGTGGATGCTGCATCACACTGCCACTTTGTTTTTTGTTGTCAAAGCAATTTCTTCTGCAGTTCTTCAGCTGCCTCTCTGCTTTTGGTGCCTGCTGTCAGTGAATGAGTGGACATGTGTTATTTCCAGCAGTGCAGCCTCTCTGCCAGAAGCATGAGAAGCTTCTGCGGAGACGTTATGCTCTTTGAGCTGCATGTCGATATGCTCCTAGCATCTCATACAGGTCTGGCCCTTGGGGTGGTTATTTTTACCAAAGGAAAACTTGGTACCAGATACCAAAGACTGCAAAGGTAAATGGAAGGTGAAGCCTGGTGCCCTTTGCTGGTTTGTCATTGAAGAGCGTTGTAGGTGAAAGATATCAATAACACCATACAGAGATGAATCCAGCATGCACTCACTTCGTGCAACATTTCAGATCCAAAAGTGAGGCAATTTACATCGAGAACACAGGACTGGGAAACTTTCATGATTGTGAAAACAGTGCTCTAGAGTCTATGCTCTTTGTGTGACAACAAGCTGCAGTGATGAGGAATAGAGCTAACAGAAATTCAAGTCACTGTACGTCCATATTCAGAAAATCAGAGGATGTGAGAAGGAAGGACTAAGGGGAACCCTTTCGAGGCTATACTAGCCAGTGGTGAGTGCCAGTGCTAGGTGCAGGGGCACGTTCAGACAGTGTGATATGCTTCCCTGTATGATGGCAAATCATGATGGCACAATTAAAACTATGTTTTTAACTGCACATCATTCTGTATAAAGCCTGCTCTCGTGCTGAGTACCTTCAGCTACTTCCAAAGGAACATAAATCAGGGCAGATGGAGCCCAAATCTGCAGAAGAGGTTGGAATTGGTGTACAGGTGTAAAGCCTTTGTGTGAAGCTGTGTGACTGTTCTTCCCCAGGCTGTGTGATTTGATCAAGCTTGGGCTTGTAACCTGAAGCAGAAGAAGGTCCTTTGCACAGGGGCATTCCTCAGGGAGATATATGCATCACAACACTGCACTTTCAAACCATGGTGTACATTATACAGGTATAACTTCCAAGTATAAACAGCTCTGAGGCTGAAATGAACCTCCTTGCTCTTAGCCTCCTTGTAGGAAAGTATCCATCTTCTTCTGGTGGATCAAATGAGCTCTTCCACTCAGTCAGCAATGCCAAAGATGGATGCAGGATTTAAATCATTCTGCACAGGCAAAACTTCACATAGGTAAAGCAAACTTTTGGCCTGACAAAACAAACAAACAAACAAAATAAGTGGTCCCTGTACCATTTCCCTTTGTTTTGACAGGAACTGATTCTACTCTCAGAATGTGGGAGCTATTCCACTGACTGAGAAATTCATAGACTTACTCAATGTGCTGACCTTTCTAACGCGTCCTGTAAGGATTTTATTATTTTTTAGGAATTAAATATTAGCATCAGTGCATAGGCTGATGTGATTTCATAGCACAACAGGAATCACATTGCAGCTTAGAATACTTTTTAATCTTCTACACAGTATTGGAAACAGCTGGATTAGGGCGGACACAGCCCTGGAGGAGATCAGACAAGCAAGGTCGTAGGGGTGCATTTTCAAAGCGGTGCATAGTGATTTAGCCACGCGACTCCCATTAGTATAAATCACTAAATCACTATACACCACTTTTAAATATAACCCCTAGAGTCACTTTCTTAAGGAACCTCATTGAATAGTTTCATAGAACAACTCTGAAAAGCCTTTACAGCACTAATATTTGACTCAGATCACTCCTAAAATGGTATTCTTTGCACTGCTGCACTTGATTAATTAATTGAAAAGTCTTGTGCAGGTGTTTTGCGCTTTGCCATTTCTATTTAAAGTCATCATCTAAGCTTCAAGTAAGACTTTAACGGGGAGGCTGAGTTACCAAAAATCATACATATTTTTCTATTTACCTTTATTCATGAATGTACATTTCAGAGTTTTCAGCTGTGGCTTAGCACACTACTAATGAGGTGGTGGTTACTTAGACATCTTTCTGAACAGATCTAGGATAGCAGATAAAGAAATATGAGTATCTGAAATGGAATAACCATTTAATTTTTTTCTCCATGTTCAACAGTTAAAAAACCCAAACCTAAATCTTCCATTTCAAAGTAAACTGTTATCCACTTTTAACTAATAATACATTTAACTGCTTGACACATCAGCTGGAATGATTAAATTATGTAGCAGTAGAGATATCTCGGGAAGCAGTGACAGGTGGTACAAACCTACCAACAGTAGTTTGAAATGGGGGGCTGGGGGGGGGGGGGGAAGCATTTTCAAATGTCAAGACACCAGCATCAGCTTCTCTGCTTTCTTGTGAAATGTGCTTTCTGGTTTATACACGTGTTTGCCATTCAGTCACCATTTCTGGTCTTTAGTGCACCCTTTTCAGATCGGTTTGGACTGAGAGGGTGTGCTATAGATGTGCACACACATATACACAGGCACGTACGTGTATGGTCCAAGTCATGCTTTCATTTGTCTTTGTGTCATTAGAAGGAGGCTGGAGACAAAGTGCATTTCCAGGACATTGTGCCAACCTCAGGCAGAAGCATGCTGAAAACGGAAGGGCCCACCTAGGATAAAAATGAACCCCTGCTGATAAGCCCTACAGCGTGTTTTTCCTTTTGGATCAGGTTAAGGACAAATAGAAAGGTAGTCACAATGGTATTTCTTTCCTTGAGAAAACTAGTTGAGGATTTTTCAGCTAATCTAGCTCCCCTGGATTTTTTTTTTTTTTTCCCATAGTTTTAATAGGATGATGAGATCTATCCTGTATCAGTAGTAGGTCAGAATGGTGCATGGAGTTCAGACCTTGGTAGAGGAAGGATGTGTACTCCCTCTTCCTTTTCTAAAGATGTTGTTGAACCAGTCTTGAAAGAGTTGAAAACCAGTCTGTTTTTCTTTCCATATATTACCAGCCCAGGAGTGATGCATGAATACGATTTAATTTGGAATTCACCACTTATTGGATGATTTATTTCTGTTGTGGATTCCCTCTCCCTGGAAGGATTCAAAGTCAGGTTGGATGGGGTTCTACACAACCTGATTTACTAAAAGATGTCCCTGCCCATGACAAGAGGGTTGGACTGGATTATCTTTATTTAGGGGCCCCTTCCAAAGTAAACCTTACTATGAATTGATGTCATTTTAATTTAGAGGAAGGTAGAGAAAACCATTTCCACTAAATTGCTGACATATCCATAAGAAACAGCTCTGAAGTTACCCAGAACCCACTGCAGTGCAAAGTCTACCTTTCATCCAAAAGTCCAAAGTCCATCCCCCGGAGGCAAACTGCTCCAGCACAGGTGCCCCACGGGCGGCAGCTCCCCCCAGACCCCCTGCTCCTCGTGGGCTCCTCTCCACGGGCTGCAGCTCCGGCCCGGGGCCTGCTCCTGCGGGGGCTCTCCATGGGCCGCAGCCTCCTCCAGGCCACATCCACCTGCTCCAGCGGGGGCTCCTCCACGGGCTGCAGCGTGGAGATCTGCTCCATGTGGGACCCATGGGCTGCAGGGGGACAGCCTGCTCCACCAGGGGCCTCTCCACAGGCTGCAGGGGAACTGCTGCTGCCTGCCTGGAGCACCTCCTGCCCTCCTGCTGCACTGCCCTGGGGGCTGCAGGGCTGGTGCTCACTCAGTTCTCACACCTCTCTCCCAGCTGCTGTGGCATGGGAGATTTTTGTTTTCCCCTTTCTTCAGCCTGCTCACCCAGAGGCCCAACCAGCATCACTTACGGCCCAGCTCCGGCCAGTGCCAAGTCCCTTTTGGAGCTGGCTGGAGCTGGCTCCTCTCTGACATGGGGCAGCTGCTGGGCTCTGCTCACAGAGGCCACCCCTCCAGCCCCTCTCTTGCCTCAAAAAAATAGCCCATCCAAGCTGGGTTTTCCATGCTCAGCATTAAACATTTGAGCTTCCTTTTCAATGTGAAGCTTATTTTTGCTTCACTTCATTTACCCAGATCTGTGAATCAGAGGGTTCTGAGGAGACCCCTGGTTCACATGGAATTAGAAAGTAATTATTCCATGCGTCTAATGGGACAGGAAGGGACAAGCCTGGTGATTCATTCTCTACTCTCCTCACTGTTTATCCTCCCCAGAGGCATAGGCATAACGTTCCACCCCCATTCAAGGCTCTACCTCAACAAACATCGGCAACAATGACCTCCTGAAGAAGTCTCCCCATGATCCTTCCCTCTCCGCAAGAAGACCATGTGCTCTCTTTAAAGCATCAGAAAGACACATCCTCCTGATTCCTTTTCCCAATGAACCTATGCAGTGTCCATGAAGCCTAAACCAGTTAATTCTGTTACTAGGCATAAATGCAAATGCTGTCATTTATATATATATATATATATATATATATATATATATATATTAAGAAAAACAAGAATTACAGCAGAACAATTGCTGAGCTGAGTTACATACATAAATGTTCAAACCTTGCACCTTCTTAACTTAATGTATAGTTATATTTTACAATAAATATCTGGCTGTTCTGCCTTCTAACATTATTTTAAGAAAGTGCCAAACCAAAGGATATGATTTTACTCAAGACAAAAAGAGAAGGAATTGTACAGACCTGCAAGGAATTATGAATGATCGGAAAGATCCCTGTCTACTTCATGAGAAGAAAAAGACTAGTTCTCTACAATGCAAGCTATGCATTTAATAGTTTCTCTACATAGAAATTATAGTCCATTAATCATGTCAGAATACCTCATTTGGTTTAAGTCCTTATGTCTAGCAAACCATTTAGTTTAGACTAAAGATCGGTAAGTATCCTTTTTATATTTGAGGTAATGCTGTGTTCCAATTTCAGAAAAATCTACTATTAAAAAAAAATGTTCACCTTGAATTGATGTAAAATCTATTTATTTATTTATTTTCCAGAATTGAAATTCCACGGTATTCCTTTTAAAGATAGATAGGAAAGATAGAAAACAGTAAAAACATTTGATGCTTTGGAAAGAAAATATGTTTATCAGGCTCACTAGGCTTGGTGGCATCCCACAGTCTGAGTTGGCAAGGAACTGAAGAGCCTAGGATCTGGAAGGCACTGGAAACTTGAGTGTCCTCAGGATTCAGGAGCTGGGCTTCATGGAATCTTAGAACGGTTTAGGTTGGAAGGGACCTTAAAGGTCATCTAATTCCAACTCCCGTTTCTACTAGGTGTCATCACCTTCCACTTCCGCAGAACTGTGTTCTGCGGAAATCTGTGGAAGTCTGTGGAAATCTGAGCTGAGTGCATGATTGGTCCCTATAGATAACAGTGGAGTCAAATCAGAAGAATAGTAGATAGATTGAAGTTAAAGGTAATTTTGTTAAATGTGTAAACAGGTATAAGTACATCATTAATTAATTTTGGTGGCAGATGGTGCACTCTGTGTACACAATTTTGGGGACTGATGAAGAGCACATTCCTTTCCTGCCCGTGCATTTTAGTATACTCCAACTGCAAATAGGTAAATAAGGAAGTAGAAAGGAGAGGTAGCATCATCCTAATGTCTTTGAAGGTACAGCTTGGCTGGACACCTAGATCAAGGATTTAGAAAATGCTCCACAGATTACATATGTCCAATGGGAATTTTGTGTTTATTGTAGCAGGACATAGACTACACTCCAACATTTCTAAAGTTGTGGTGTACTAAATCTGTTCCCTCCCGGGGGAAATTTAAGAGGCAATTGTGGTACCTTGGACCTTTCTCTGAAAATATTGCATCATCAATTTTATCAGTGATACGCCTTGAAAGAGTTTCTAACTCTTGTGCCAAATAAGATCTTTCCTTGTGATTCCTTACTGGCAAGGATATCTTTCCTTTAATCTCATGAGTTCTCTTTTTCTTTGATAGTGTCAGGCAAAATGGAATTTATTGTATTTATTTGGCCATGATGTCACGTGTAACTTCTTGCTTTTAGTTTAGGATTTCTAAGATTTCAAAGTCTTTCTAGTTGTGAACATAATTATAAAATAAAATAATACCAAGAGAAAAAATCTCAATAAAGTATATTGAAAATAAAAGTTGTGTTTCTTTATGATATAAGAACAGTTCCACATATTCTGTGTAAGCTCTCAGAGAAGGGAAGGTTCCAAAGCTGATGTACTCTAGTTTGCCAGTTGAGCCCAAAGGGGATGTTTCACTTGAAATTATAAACCTAACAATATTGGAAATGCTGGAAGAGCCTTAACAATAGCTACCTAAATTGCTATTATGTTCTCTAAAGTGTATTTCATTCTTTTAGAGCCACTGTGTGAGAGATAGTAGTGGAAAGACCTTTTCCATCATTTTATTTCCCTGTCCTTGACGCTTCATACTTCTCTGGAGTGCTCTGAAAATACTGATCTTAAATGGAAGGGCACACCAGAGTGCCCCGTTAATCTTTCTGTTGTTCAGTTTTTCTGTTATGCTTTTTCCTATCATCACAGTATTCCCGTATTTGACAAACACCATTGTTCAGGTCTACCTGCTGTTCTCTGTGTATGGCCTTATTTAGAGTGACTCATAGAAATTGAAGTTCCTCTTGGAATATATTCAAGTAATCAACGATGATAAGCAGTAATAGTTGTCAGAATGGCTCCACTGCAACAAGAACCACCTATGGTGGTGGTACTGCTGATTATTGCTTACTATTTGCTAGCTAATTAAATGTTAATTTTGAAAAAAAAAAATAAAAATCATGATTGCGGTCAGTGTCTGGAAGTGTTTATAACAAAGGGATATTTGTTTCTCTGGTGTTTAAAACACCTTAGTTTTTATGCATGAGCCTTGATTGGAGACTTACTGCTTTACCCTAAAAGCAAGAATGAGAAGATTCCCATTGATCTGAATGAAACTGGTCTTATGCAGTGAAACATATGCTAAGAAGTTGTTGGACAGGGGCCTTATCTGATATTTGTACTGGAATTTTGCAGTTTAAATTTACAGTAAAATTACAGTAAAATTTTACCTGTGTGATAGATGTTTGTTTTGGGTTATGGGTTTCTGCCTCCACTGTTAAGTTCTTTATGCCATTGATCTGTCCATGTCCATTGCTTCTTCACATGAAACGTGAAGCTTCCCTGATGCAGAAAAAGTCTAAGTTGTGGTAAAAGACAGAGAATATCACAGATACTAGAGTGATTCTGTTTTTTCTCTGCAGGCATACTGGTGGCAGATGAGAAATAATGTGTTCCAACAGTGAGGGCACTAGGAATCTGTCCCTCTGTGCCTAGGGGAAAGAGGCTCATTAATAAATACAGGCTGTGTTCCATAGGTGATGGGCCACAACAGTACCTGACCACCTCAGCTGCCTCCCCAGAAACTAGTGAATGGGATCAGAGGGACTGCAACTGTGAAAGTATTTACATTAGCAAAAATATCTACAAAGAGAGAGTTTTTTGTTGTTGTTGTTGTTTTGGTTTGTTTTTTTTTGGAAACGTTCTCCTAAAATAGGAGATGGAGTTGAGCTGAGGCGGGAGTGTATGTCCATGAACGTTGGTTGGGAAAGGTTTTGGTTTGGTAATATTCAAACCTCATATTAAGATGTATTAAAAAAAAAAAAAAAATACAATGTCTATCCTGATCCAATGACATGTGGGTTTTTTCTGAAGACAGCATGGAAATATTATGCTCTCTCCTGAATTAATCGATGTGTTATCTTTGGCAAGACCAACCACTATTTGCTGAGAATTAACCATACCAGATATTTCAGTAGCATAACAAGTGAACTATCAAATGAACAACAGAATAGCTGAGAAACTGATTTTGTATCTCTTTTGATTAACATCTTTTGATGTTAGTCATGGTAACAACAAATGTTTGCTCATGTTTGATCTAGACCAAATCTTTAGCTGTACTATGTGTAGCAGAAAAAGATAATGGTAGATTTGATGAATCCTTTGGTTCTTTATTTCACTGAAAATCCAGCCTTTTGAACAATTTGATGTAGGTCTGAGTCTATAAATAATACTCTGAAGCCCCTAAGAGAACTATCAGCCAACTTGCGGTCACTGAATTTCCCTGAGCAATACCTAATTATGCCCATGGGTCTTTTTTTTTTTTTTCCTCATAATTATTTTCTTTATGATTTTCTTGGTAAAAAATGTTATTTTCACTGTAGTTGTATGATTTTTAAAAGTGTCATTTTCAGTGACATTTGGTATGAAAGAACACTGAAAGGCAGAACTGTGATAATGAATTGTTCTGGTTTGGCAGTCCCACAACAGAACATTCTGATTTTTCACTTCAAAGTGATATTTTTTAAACATTCATTTAAATAAAATGTTTAATGTAGACTGAAACAATTGAAGTCATAATGAAATACACAAAAAGCTTAAAAGAAAATAATCTTTATTGGCTCCAAGTTCTTTTTTAAGGTAAGTATTTATGAAAGGTCTCTTAGAAATTTTGGTGGCCTGTTAAACCAGTGTGTTGAAGAGCCCATTTCTGAAACCACGAGCACTCATGAGAGTTATGTAGATGACGTTTTGCTCCCATTTGTAGCAAAGGCCAAATGAACTTATCAAAGCTGGTGGTAAGCACAAATTAAGCAGGAAGCTGCTTATGTCAGTAAACCTCCATGTAATTATAAAATGGTTATAACCCCCCATAAAATAAAATGCTGAGCCTGCTTCCGGTGCCAGTACTTGAGGAGGAGCCTGGTAGTGGCCGTCACACTTCCTTCCATATCACCAGTAGTCACAGGAGCAGCAAATAAGCTCCTCCTGTTGACATCTCTTCACTGCCTTTTTGATGTCCCCTGGGAACAGCTGGCCCTGTGTTGGTTTTTCATCTGGGACCAACCAAATCCAGGGCTTTGCTATTGAGAAGCAACACATTGGCTCAGGGACCATCTATCTTAACCTTTTTATCTTAATCAAGCAATGTTCATCTATGTAATTCAAGCATCCAGAGCTCTTGCCTTAGGATTTAAAAGAAGATACTTCAGCTGTGCCGCTTATGTGCTCCTTACGCCTTTCAAGAAAAAAAGAAAAAAATGCTTTGTCCTGGATTTTGCATATTTTAGATTCAAGAGATTTTGGAATCATAGAGATATCCATGAAATACTAGTGTCTGACCAAATTTAGAGCTCATTTAACTACATTTTTTAGGTTAGTCCTCCACTGTTGGATGATTCTCAACAGTGATTCTAAAAAATTAACCCGTGTCTGATTTTCTATTAGGGGAAAAAAAAAAAAAAAAAAAAAAAAAAAAAAAAAAAAAAAA
>NC_048926.1:79013956-79018019 GCF_011077185.1 Oxyura jamaicensis | reverse complement strand
AGCAATAAACAGATGTAAAAGATAAATTGATTTGATACATTGATGATCATCTAATCATCATCTCACCAGTTCCTGTTGTTTAATATTTTCCTTCCCCCTTGCCCTGTACACACCTCATGGAGTTCAACACGGCCAAGTGTAACGTCTTGCACCTGGGTGGGGGCACTCCCAAGCCCAAATACAGGGTGGGGGGAGAAGAGATCGAGAGCATCCTTGAGGCTGCTGGGGGTGGTGGTTGACAAGAAGCTCAACATGAGCCAGCAATGTGTGCTTGCAGCTCAGAACCTGGGCTGCACCAACAGCAGCATGGGCAGCAGGGTGAGGGAAGGGATTTTCCCCCTCTGCTCTGCTCTCGTGAGACCCCACCTGGAGCCTGCACTCAGCTCTGGCTGGGGGCAGCCCGGGCTGGTGGGAGGTGTCCCTGCCCATGGTAGGGGATGGTACTGGGTGAGCTTTAAGGTCCCTTCCAACCCAAATTGTTCTATCTACACTTCTATGGTTCTACGATTTTTGTTTGTGATCTTGGGCATATTGATTTGGCCAACTACCACATATTCATGCCAGCAGCCTTCTAGGTATGTATTAAAAATAGAAAAAGCTGTAGAATAAAATTGTACATTATATGCATGTGTTTAGTGCATGGAGTTTAAATTACCTTTTGTGTGGTCTCATACCCTGGGCCCAAGGGGACTGTAATATAAAATTGTTATTTGGTACCACTTAGATATGTATTTTCCAGGGCAGTATATGCTTATCAGTGCACCCATACTACTCATGAGACTCACGATTGTTTTAGCATCCAAGCTCTTCTTCACATTTTCATGAAGTCCCACTCTCTAATTCCTTGCTGCTCTCTCCTTATCAATGTGAGAAGCAGAGGAGCATCTGGTTTGAGAAAAAAGAGCTTGGTTTTCTCACTGTACTTTGGAACTGCATTAAAATGCTGTACCAGTGTACGTTTAATACATATCCTCAGATGATATGTGAGTTATCTGAAGACTTATTTTCAGAATAACAATTGTAAAGCACTGCAGACTATCTGGAATTCAAGTAATGCTTGCAAAAACAATGTACTTTATATAGGCACCTGGAAAATTTGAGGAAACTTTCTGTGCTGCAGATTCCACTTTAACTATGGACAAGGATGCTTGCTTATTTTATATTATTACCACTACACAGTGAATAATGTTATTTGTTCTCTTGCCCTGTAAATTGAAAAGAGAAGTTTTGGCTTGCTTGCAAATATTGTGATACAGAATTTTGGATTCCATCGGAGAACATCTTTTAGATCCCAAAATACTTAGACATCATGATGAAAGGCACCTTCGATAAAAGATTTTGAGATAATGTAGTCTGCATTTTTTTTTTTTTTTTTCCAGGGGATGAACTTGTATTTTCTGTTTTGCAACACTATGGTTTTGAAACTGCCAGCTAGACAGACAGATTTATGTTGCTACAAGGTGCTTTAGTTTTCTGTGACTTAGTAGTATTATTTTTATGTTTTTCTTTAGGGAGGCACTTTGTTGCATTTCCTGAAAATATGTGTACAGGTACTAAATTCAGAAACATAATCAAGAACTTTAGGATATGTTTGTTGTTTGTTTGAGTTGACATTGATAGCTCCTTCTTTTTCTTGTCTCTTGTTATTTAAATCACATTTGAAAAACTGCATAAAGGGGTATTCTTTGCTTGAGAGCAGATACTCTAGCTTTCAGAGTGGTAGAAGGATGGCATGCAGAGAAAAAATCTTCCCCTCATTTGAGCTCTAAACTCAACTGCCATCAGGACAGATTGTAGCCAAAAATAAATATGGATTTCTCTTTTCTTAAAAGCTTAAATATTTTACCATACTAACTTTAAAAGAAAGCTGCTTAAATGTCTCTTTCTATCACGTTAACAACCCTTTTTTTTTTTTTTTTTTTTGTGTGTGTGTGTGTGTGTGTTTTTACCAGATTTTATGTAAAATATATATATATATATATATAATATATTCATAAGAATACTTTCCATGACCTTGGGAAATTTTGAGCTGTCCCTATAGGCCATTCGTGTATGTAGACTTTATGCCAGCTGAGAGTGACTGTGTAGTTAGTGGAAGTCATACCACACAGCTCATGACTGTCAAATTAAACCTGTTTGTAAACGGAGAAATCCAGTAACAAAAGTAAAAATGCGTAAACTGCATAAGCCTTAACGTGCTGCAGAAAAATAGATTCAGTGCCTGTATATTCACTGAACGTGTCAAATTTTTGGTTTGCTCATGTCAGTTGGGAGATCGAATTAGTACAAGGGGGGTATTAGTGTAATGAGAAAGCAGATCATATATTCTGTGAATCGTCACATGTCACTGCAGCATTTTGAATGTATCCCTGGCTCCTTCTGACTGACATAAGCTTTGCAATTAGTGACACAAATGAGGATACACTATTGATGTCTGCAGGAGAGAGTCTACCTTTTTTTCCAAGTTCTGTTTTATGCAGAAGATGTGGGGGGTGGCATTTTAGTCTTTTTCTCTCATTATCAAGCCCAGGCACAACAAACAGACACCGTCCTATTCTGACTGATCACCATGATCTTTGCCCAGCGCTGGATCTGTTGAGGAGCCTCACCGTTTTGGTTAGACTGCTGAGAAGACTCTCTTTCCTCATTTCATTTTACAGGCCTGGTTCTTCACCGTCTGCAGCAGCACGATTAATATTCCAGGCAGCATTTCATAAAATCTATTTCGTTTTTCCTTTGTGCCTCATGACTGACATCTCTTCACTTCAAGGGTGATTTTCCTATTGGCAAGAGGAGGACGTGCCACACCAAGTATCACCTTCAGGAACAAGCAATATAAGTACTATAATGAGATGGGTCTTTGCAGAGCCTGTAATTGGTGACAAGGCATGGCAGCTTCGTATCAGACACAGATGTACAACACAGCTTATTAATGAGGCTGGAACATCACAGTCAAGAGCCTTCCAGTCACTACTCGTCAGAAGAATATAATATATTCTGTGTGTTTTTACTATGCCCAGGACTGCCAATTTGCATCACAAAACCTTTAGGTAGGCCAATGCAAGCTAATCCAGGATAGGAACCTGCTTCTTCTTAGATGGATTTTCAGCCCTGTGGCCTGCAATCCATCATTCCTGATCCCAGCTCTTGTAGACGGCAGCAACAATCATCTCAACTTGCAGATCTGTGTGCTTTAATTGGGTTAGTTTAGTAACCTTCCTTGTATTAAAGTCAACTTGGAAAGAGATGTAATATTTTCAGTTATGAAGACCTAGAAGCTGGCCGTATAAAGATTTGATTGTAGATCAAGAAATAGGATTTTCATCATGTTAAGAACTCTTCATGGAAATATATGTGGAACAAGTAATGAAATAAAATGATTAGCCAAGAATTCTGCAAAGATACTAGCAAAGCAATAAGGAAACTAATTGAGTATACTGAAAACTGGTTACCTAAAGTGTTCACCTCGGAAGAAGGACTTTGTTGTCTTATTGCTATTGGTTTTGTGTACTCTAGGTTTGTATTTTGAGTGTGTTTTAGTGTTAGTTGGGAAAGCAGACTTCTCACTGAAAAGAGAAAATTGAAATTATCAGAATTTCAGTTAGATAGCTAACCTTTTCACTAATTTTAAATTACAACAGAAGACTGCTAAAATAATCTTTTGTTTTCCTGAGGGACTTAGAGAGAAGGATTTAATGTGAAAAGGGAGTCCACCCTAACTATGCTGAAAATCTAAGTTACATTGCTTTTCATATCTAGAAAAAATCCTTCACACATTACCTGGCATGAACAAAGTTCTTCAGAAAGTCTATTAGTATCATGAGGTTTGGTAAGAAGAAATGGCAAAAGAAAGGAAATCTCATTCCAAAACACCTTTTCGTGTCAGTCAGGAAAATCTTTTCTAAAGATCTGTCCCTGTCTCAGCACAAACATTCCCAGAGCATGCTTCATAAGAAGTGTATCTCCAAAGTGTTGTCAGTTATATTTAAAATGTTAAAATGTAAGTCTTGATTGAAAACACAGTCTGTTTTTTTTTTTTTTTTTTTTTTTTTTTTTTTTTTTT
>NC_048926.1:79000391-79013856 GCF_011077185.1 Oxyura jamaicensis | reverse complement strand
GGTGGTGGTGTTAGTGATTGAAATAATGACCAGAAAACTTAAAGTCCTTTAACAGGGCAGATGTGGAAATGCATGTGACAAATCTACCTAATAAAAATCTTTCAGTTCTTATATGACTCCCCAACATTTTATTTTTTTTTTTTTAAATCTATTAGCATTTTAGGGTTTTGCTTTATTCTTCTGGTCATAGAAGCATTCTTATCCTCTAACTTCTCTTACACCTTTAGCAAATCTATGATCCTTATGCCCTGTAAGCTGTTTTTAAGATCCAGCCAATGGGCGAAATACAAAATGTGGTGATCTAATGTTGCTTGGAATTTCTCATAAATTTTTAGAAGGAAATCTGATTATTTTAAATTGAAGTTTTCATTAAATATTTTTTTTTTCAGTATTTTAATGAATTCCAGTAAAAGTGTGTCATTATCCTTTATAGGAAAGAAGTATCCATTGGCTTTGAAGTACCTTGAGTGTAAAATGGTGACATTTCAGAGCTCAGCCCACACTGAATGACTTTGAAGGAATTGCCAAGGGACTTATAGTTTATTTGTGAATGCTTGTTGAAGTAAAGTGGCTATGTGCAGCCTTTTAAGTGTGGTAGGATCTCTTAACACTTTTGCCTATTTGAGTAGAGGTAGGGTAATATTCAAGCACTAACAAAAACAGAGTGAACACAACCTCATCAAGCTGTAGCAAATAATGTAGCCTTTGATTTCAAATTTTTAAAAATACTTATTACAGCTTACTTCGAACATTTTTTTTTTTTTTAACTGTTTCTAGAGGATTCTGAAGACCATAAGATAGAGATCCTCTCCATAATCTCGTACAGATATTGCGTGGAGAAAATGTGGATGCATGCCACCCCATGAAGAAATGAGCAGGGGCAATTGTGTCAGCAGGAGTGAAGATCCATCATGCAGATCTTCAGACAGGGAAGAGCCACTGAGATCCACTGAAAGAGGCAGAAGGGATCACTCCATTAGGAAAAGTGATCCAGCTGTTCCTCGGTCTGACCTGAAACACTGTGCAGAGAAAAAAAAAATAAAAAAAAAAATCAGTGCAGCTATGAGCTGAAATAATTGCTAGTGTGAAGTTGTTTTGCTGGTGGGCTCTAAGTTGGCCAGTTCTGATATTTTAGCATTATGGCAAAAAGGTACTGTAATGAGAGTTTCACGTTCCTGGCAGCCCAAAGTGGAACTTGATTATCAACAGGAATCTTAACTTTGTTAAATAAGGACCACATTTACAAATGTGTGTATAACTGGGCAGTTTCCATAATGAAAATGCTGGCCAGGTTTTCAAAGCATGTTAGCCCTCACTGTATGCCCAATAGGCTTAGCTGGTTTGTAAAAATCTGGCAGCCACTGCTGGTCTTCACTGCTTCTGAAAATCAGTGCTATGATTAAAGGGCCATTCATCTTTTCCCTTTCTTTTCAGTTATAATTTGGAGTGAATTTTTCTATTGTCTAGGTTGTGTACTCTTTTTGGCATATCAATAACTGTTAACTGAGCACTGGCTTTGCTTTAGATGAGAATAAAACAGTCGGTGCCTTTTAGCTTTCCTTGGACTGCTGGCATACAATTGCTCAGCTATAAAGACACACATTTTTCTTTCCTAAACAACTGCTTAATAACAGCCGGTAATTCACAATTGGTAGGATAGGTTGTGATCTTGCAGCCTGTGTTGTAGCTATGGTCCTTCGGATTTCATCTGAGTCTCACTGAAGGTCAACGTGGCTCTTACAAGAGTTCACTTGCATAACCTCAAAACTTTGTAAAACAAACCCATACATCCACCAGGGATTGGACTGGAATTAATGAAAAAATACTAAGGTGAGAAGTTCACTGCTGTGGTACAACTTTTATAGATCACAAGGATGCCAACAGTGCTGTACTCCAAATTGCTTATGATTCTCTCTTTCTCTTTTCTTTCACTCTTTCACTCTTGAAAGAGTGAAAGAGTCTTTCACTCTTTTTCTCTCTTTCTCTTTCTTTCTCTTTCTCTCTTCTTTCTCTTTCTTTCTCTATTTTTCTCTTTCTTCTCTCTATTTTTTTTTTCCTTTTTTCTTGTGCTACTCAGTAGAATTGTGATGGGACAAGCAGGCATTTCTTTACTCATAGCTGCACTGCTCTTTCCAGTACCACTTATTATTCTCATCGGATGAGTAGGGCATGAACCATGTGTAACAGCTGCAGTAGCGCAGCAGCAAATAGTGATGTAACTGACAGCATGAATTTAATACTTGCAGTTTTGAAATGGAGAGCTTTAGATACCTTACTCCTTACAAAGTGACACTTGAGGGAAGTTACAAACAAAATATAGAAGCCACGTTCAGGTTCAGTGTTTGTTTCTTGTTTGTATCTGCTTGTTTTCCAGTTCTACTTTCGAACTTATGAACCCACAAGGCCATTTGTAGACTATTTCACACACTGCAGCTCTGTCAGCAGAAGGCACTTGCTTGACCTGCTCAGATCAGATCATAATCTTTTTTTTTTTTTTTTTTTTTTTTTTTTTTTTTTCCAGCCACAAAATTTATCAGCCAAAAATTTCTATATGCTGGAAAACAGTTTTTTTATTTTGTGTAGCTGTCCTGTGAATACAGAATCACCTTCTCCAGGAACTAACTCAGAAATGACCAGAAAACTAATTGCCTTAGGGTAGTTTGTTAATTTATTTTACACATTCTTCCTCTGTAACAATACAGAAATATGCCATGGAAATTCAGAGATAGGACAGGAAGAACCAAAACAAAAAGACTGAAATTTTGCAAAAGTGTGACTTGAACATAGGTATAAGTACCTAGACGGATTACCTCTGGTAGTTTTTTCAAGACATTTATTTATTTATTTATTTTCAAGCTTTGGATGAGTAATAACAAGGCCAGGGAAAAGATGCCAGCTTTATACCATTTCAGCTCTGTTGATGTCAAGTCACACCTGTGTAAATTTACCCCGTGTGTGCAAATATCTGAGATGCAAAATACACAATCCTTGGTACCCCTGTACTTTTTGGAGAGCTTCAGCATGCAGGAGTGAGAGTCGCGCATTCAGTCTCTCCTTTACATGTCATTTTTCAGTTGTTTCCTGCCTCTGGGAATGGCTGCACCAGGCTGGGTAGGACAAACCCTCTCTCACACTGGGTTTCCATGATTTTTTCCAGGCTCATGGGAGAGATGTACTTGGCAGGGGAAAATGACCGATAACTTCCACGTGCTGAGGAAGTGCTCTAACCACTGGGTAGTTGAATAAAGTGCTTAAACATCTTCAGATAAATAACTCCTGGTAGCTATTCAACATTAAAACCAGAATATTCCATGTGGCAGGTTCCCAAACACTCCTGTGTCCTTGTGCAAACTACTGAAATACAAGAAAAGGAGTTTTATACAGAATGCTCTCCCTTCCCAATTTCTACTTCTTGTTTTTGTGTGTGTATGTGCTGTTTGGTACCTTATTTGGTGGACCTCCTTGTCTACTTATCCTGGGAATTTAGCCATATAATATCTAGAGTCCTCCTTTGAGGTCAGAATTTGGATAATGCAATACCTATTACTGATACATGTGCTTTCTAGGGGGTGAAAGAGGGAGATATATTTTTTGTTGCTTTAAAAAAAATAAAAATCAATCAGCAATAAAAAATGCCCCCATTCTCCCCTCCCCCCCTAAAAAAAAAAAAAAAAAAAAAAAAAAGTCTTAAATCACATAGCCACTTCTTGAAAGCAGCTGAACCAAATCTTGTGAAATTCTCAGCTCTTGGCAGTTATATTAGGTTCTGAGATTTGATATAGAGGGTCTTCTGTCAACAAATTTATCACATCCATCACAGAATGTATCCAGGGGATTCGAATTTTGAAATAAATGTTTTCCCACCCCCTGGCCTTGTTCTGTGGAAAGACACATTCTTGTGCCTTTTTAGGAATACAGATAAGGTCGAGATAAGCAATAGGTGGCAAAGTTGTGATGGAGCTTTGTCCATTTACATATGATAAAAATCTGATTTCAGCTTTTGGCTCAGCTATTACTGGAATTTAGGTGGAAAATTTCCCACCTTTAACTAATATTTATGGATTTTTTTTTTTTAAAAAAAGGGGGGTGGGGGGGAGGGAGGGGGCAGGCTAACATAGCTGTAGAGCTGTAAAGCTTTTATGGAAATTACAAATAATGTAGAATAAACTCAAGTTTCAAATGCTTATTGGTTTGAGCAGGTGCTGATTAGTGCTGGTTTCCTGGATACACTCCTTCCTTTAAATTCTCCTTTATATTCCCACTTTTTAGATCAAAATTTGTTGGCACTGAAAGCAAAGACTGCTGTGCAGACCTGGTGGTTCAGATGAGCTGTCTGTCCACATGGTGAAACCGGGGTACTGGCTTTCTTTGCTCTTGTAAGTCCTGTAATTTGCTTCTCAGGGTGGAAGAGAAGTAGGGAGAGGGCAGGCCGGCTGGTCGTTGCTCCGGAGCTGCTCTGAAATAGCTTTCAGATAAGTTCTGCTGCAGAGGGAAAGAGGGAGTACAGATAAAAAAAAAAAAAAAAAAAAAAAAAAAAAAGTCCTTCCTGCCTGTGAAAAATAAATAAATGTATATATATGAATACTAATAAATTTCAGGATTCTTCACAAGAATCTGTAAATTATGGTTACACTACAGCAATCTCCCTTGACAAGCCAAAGCTCACATTTGACTGAAGCTCAGAGCTTGGTCGCTTGTCCTGGGTGATGCTACTTATTGCTCCTCCACTGTTCTTGTATGCTGTTTCTTCCTTTCTCTTGGAAAGTTCAGATCCCATAAAAGGCACCCTGCAAAGCAGCTAGGTTATACTCCGTGTAATTAGGTTACTTTACAGGTATTCTTGTTTAACTTCTGCTCTGCCCTGACTTTCCTTGGTTTTGTGGAACACAGAAGGGCTGCAATGCCTTTGGAGAGGTGAGTGGCTGTCAGATCCCTCAGCCCTTTGAAGTGAAGGTGGGGAGGGATTTCCATCCGATATCTCAGAGCACTCCATATTTCCACAGGGAATAAAAAAAAAATCCTCATCAAGGAATGATTTTACTGTCCCTCTTTATTTTTTAGCTCCACAAATATTACCAAATACAGAAGAAAAAGAGTCCTTAGGAATCTCTTAAATACGTCAGCTGGACTGCAAATCTCAGTACTCACTGAATTGCGATGTTTTGCTTCTAAAGTCTTCTGCATTAAGGTCTAGCATTGAGACAGATTTCAATGTCTTTGAGCCATGTCTGCAGTAGGACAGCACTAGCAGACCCCATGAGAAAGGGGCTCCCCCAGCCCACTACTGAGGTCCCAGCTGCGTGGAGCGAGGTGAGCTTCTTCTCATACCAGGAGCAGGACTGCAACTACACTTTATTTTTATTTTTATTTTCTGAGAAGCTGAAACACAGGTCAGTAACTATCCTTCTGGAGGTGGTTTCTCTAAAAGACTGTACATGAAATGACTTCTTTGGTGAAAACATCATCAAAGGCAAGGTGATACTGTCTGCCACAATCCTGGTGATATTGTCTGTTCAACAGGTGAGGAGGAAATCTTACTAGTCTCTCTAGTCACACTCCTTTGTTTGAGCACTCTTTCTGTGATCATAAACCTATTTAAAAATCTGTTTATTTCATTCCCATCTGCTAACAGGTTTCTGAAGGAAACTTGTGTGATGGAAAGAAAGACAAGTATAAGAGGGGGAAAAAATTATGGATGCAAACTAAGAAAATGAAAAATTCAGATGACCAGCTCTTTCATATACAAAGACATAGAAGAGAAGCTTCGCTAAATGCTGAAAAGTGAGGGTGGTGTTCTTGCTTGTTGCTAAACAAATGAGGGACCAAAATTGCTATTTTAAGCTCAGACTTTTACAGGACCTGCTGAAAACAAACACGGACCGCATTAGTTTATCCTTTTCAGACCTAAATGGATTGCTGTAGGGAGACATCACGTCCTTTACCCTGATTGGAAACCCACATTTTAAATGGTACTGTTTTTCTTCTTAGACTGAGATAAGCATGTCCAGCCTTCTTGCAAGTCTGTTTCCAAGGTACCCCATCACAGCATGTCGTGCTTTGGTGACCAAGTCGCAATGCTAAAAGCATTCTGAAATTAATTTTAAAACAATACAATCTAGAGGATTTACAAAGCAAAAACACATCCTCAAACGTGGCCCAACAGCTGGAAAGCAAAGCAGCCCTTGAACCCCTCCACGGCGACCTCCCCAAAGAAGAAACCTGCACATAAATTGAATTAATGTCAAGGATGTGGTAAATGGACAGAGGCAAGGTACTGCTGAACCCCGCCACACTTAAGTATGTTTAAGGCAAGCATGCTACAAGAGCATGACACACACTAACTTTTTTTTTTGGTCTGATGACTTTGCTTATCATGGCACAGTTATAGCAGCAGATATGGCAGTTTTGTGCTAACCTTAGAGGTTGTGGGCATTTTGTATTTTTGCAAGTGTGCAGTGAAGTTCACTTTTTGTTTGTTCTAGAGAAGTGAGGAGATTTCAGCTAACCTTTGTGAAAAGACTGCATCATCTTTGAGGCTGCATATATGTACCCTGCCTCTAACTTCCTGTGTAATCATTCACTATTAAGTGGTCCCTTTTATGAACTGTTCAACACTGCATGCAGTTTTGGTGCACAACCACACAACCACACAACCTAACTCAACCAGTTCCTGGCACCAACGAAGGTTCACAGCTGATGTTGAAAACCATTTCTGCAGTGATCTTTTCTCCTCTATTAGCTTCTATTTTAAGCCCACATGTAGTTTTCAAACCATAAGAGTTTCATAAATATTTTACTGCTCACACTCTTAAAAAAAAAAAAAAAAAAAAATTATCTAGCAAAGCCAAATGTCAAATCTATGTTCCAAATATGGTTTAATACTATTTGAACTAGGTGGAGATAAAGTTTAGGGTGACATAAGACAGCAGGGACACATTCAAGGAGCCACAGAGGAAAAGGTGGGAGCTTGTGAATGACATGAGCAGGATGAGGAAGCAGAGAGAGAACAGACAGAGTGGTCTCACACGACCTCTCTGCAGAGCCATTTGCCATCACAGCTGAGTAAGTCAATGAGTGTGTACAACGTCCTTCTGGTGCTAGGCACAGCCTGTACTTGACCAGCCAGTTGAAGCTACTGTCTCCGTAAGGTCCTGTGGCAACACGAAGAGTAGCAAAATCATTAACAACAGCAATTAAATACAATATAACTGAAATCATTCATATGTTTCTTACCATTCTTTGTCATAAATATTGCAAGAACATCAATTTCTGGACAATTTTAACTGCAAAGACAAAAAGCATGACTGAACTGGGCAAACACCAGGCAGAAACACTGGTCAATGGTCAGAATCTGAAATCAGGTTACCCTTTAAGGATCTGTAATTCAGCAAAGATTTAGCATTTTTTCAGACACTGGAAAAATGTTCCCCCTTTTCTTTTGGTGATTCGCAGGGCACTGTGGTTTCCCAAACCAAAGTTTATGGCCTTGGGGCTAAAAACTGAGCTCTCTATGAAATCTAGTTAACTATGGACACACTGCTGCCTATACATCATCTATGATAACTTTAGAATTGTCACTACATGAATATTCTGAATATGAAGACACATATTTTATTATGCTTTGCAAAACAGATAATTACTACCATACTTAGGAATGAAAGGCGAAGGAACAGCTATTAATGGTGTAATGATTTACAGCCCAGCTTTGCTTCCAGACTAGAAGACTCCAAAATCGTATGACTATTCATTAAAACTTGCAAGTTCATTAAAGACATGGTAAGATTTTTGAGAGTCTTATTGAAAGCCAGTGACTCTTAAGGTCCAAATTTCAATGGGAATTAGGTATACAATATTCTTCAGCACTTTGAGGAATCCCACAAGGACCCTTACAGAAAACAGAGGAAAACTTTAAACAACTAAACACAGTTGAGCAAACAAAAGCCCATGGTTCTTAGCTGCCTGATGTCACTGTGGGCTTCCCTGGTTAAGCTGAGAATTCTTTCAGCCCCGATATTTTCATGCTGGCACACCTATTTAAGCTGCCCTGGATTTAGCACCTCCTTGGAACCTACCAGGATTCTCAGGCACTGAAGAGTCTGCATAGACAGATGCTGATTATTTTGCAGCAAAGAGCCTCTGAGGAAAAAGCAGTGACAATCATGTGATAAAGAACAGATTAAAACACAGACCTTTCCCATCCTTTCTAATGCTACTTTACCTTTTGCCTTCTGCAATGGAGATGTTTCTCTATACACGGTGGAGGAACTGAGGACTTAAGCCCATCAAAATGAAGAGAATGGTGATTCTGTGGCTTCTTCGTGTATTAAGAAGGTTCTTACAATCAGAGCCTGGTTTGAGAAGGAGACAACATCACCCATAGGTCTAGGATCTATAGCAGTCTCTATCCTCTTGTTGTGACAACACAATTGCATACTTGTTTTTTGAGCTGACTTAGTATATCTGCACAGTACTTTGCTTTGACATGATTATATACTAACTTGCTTAGAGTTACCCCAGGACATTTTGTACATGTACCCCATGAAGGGCTCTTCATGGAATGTGAACACAGGATCCACATTATTTTAAGTGTCATTGGCTATGTTACCAATTGTCTTAAGTATTTTAATTAGATGTTGCTTCGGGAGGTGATGGAAGTTATTTCTTAAACAAACACGCTTCCCCAAAAATAGGTCTGTAAATGTGCTTTTACTGTTTGTGTGCAAAGAGATGTAAAGGTGGGTTGGCTCCAAATCAGACCGCACTTTATCTGAACTTCATGGAACTCATGTAAACTTGATTTCAGAAGAGTTTCTCTGACCTGGGGTTTCTGACACAGCTTGTGTGCCCCTAGTTACATCTCTATTACTGAAGAACTAAGCCATGGTATATGATAATTTCAAATCCAGTGGCTTGGGAACATTCCTTGGGGCTTCTGCATGGCTCTCATCTTTGATGTTCTGTCATTTTTCCCCCATTATTCTACATATGTGCTAGAACAGAACTGGTTAGTCCAACACATTTATGTCATTAGTAGAGGGTTTGTTTTTTTATGATGAGTGATATCATGTAATTTAATTGCTGGATTTCATAAGTAGGGTTAGTGATCTTTCCCTACTCCAGATCAGTAGAGATACCACAAGGATTCCTATCATATGGTGCACTTAATTATGATAAATAAGCAGGGATAAATTAAGCCTATAAAAGGCCCAGATGGATATTATATTTGCATCGTGAATGCATGCTATGATGAAAATATGGCAGTTGGAGGGCCCCTTTGAAGCAGAGCTCTGGATCCACACTTAATCTGTATTGTAAAAAAGATGTGAACAGTAAATTCAGCAGTTCATGACAAGCATATTGGAGGATTTTGGCTACAGCAAAGAACCTCATTTTAATTTGAGTAGACAAGAATGGGGGTGGAAAGCTCAGGCATGAAAGGTCTGATAGGTTTAGCCGGCATGCAATTTTTTGGTCAGTTGCAATTGAGACCTGGGGCTGAATAAAACCAGGCGCGCTGGTGTTGTTACAAAGTTCCAGGAAACCTACCTGATTTACAAATGTATTTGTATTTGGACCAATTATAGAGTGCAGCCTGTACAATTACTATGCAAGGTCAGGAAAGATGTGGTTCATGTTAACAATATGACTCCACTGGGAAACCGGTGGTTTTACTCACTTCTGCTCATGAATAAATTACATTTTTAAAAAATTCATAGGAAACAACAAAATCATTGGAAAAATAGCTCTTGCATTTAGAAAGATAGCTTACTGTTGGGAGATGAGCATTGCTGAACTTCTCTAAATCAAGTGTAAAAATATCTTTTTGCATCATTTTTATTTATATAGAAAGGCCAAAATAGGCAGACGGTAAGAAGTCAAATTTAGCGTTTATACACTGACTCTGAGATAACAGAAGTGACTTTCATGTGCAATTAAGCCAACAGTGTCCAGTGTTATAAAAAATAGCTGGAACAGAATAGGACAAATATCTTTGATATATATGTTTTTAAACAACAAAATTATTTGTGTTGCATTTCTTTCTTGACTTTTTCAGTTTGTCCTGTTGTGCTGTGATATTAGTTATGCATTAATGTATTACTACCATTGTTATATATTTCTGACTCTACCAGAAGGATTCTTATGTCACAAAAGAGATGACGTTCTGAGGGGAGTTGTTTAGCTATATTTCAAAAGGTTTTCTGAAGCATGGATTCTCTCTGTATGAGCTCAGTCTAAGTTTTCTAGGACAGTTTATACTGGCTTGATCTTTTCTATCTTTTCCATGAGCTGGGTAGAAGAAGCTTCTTTAAATTGTAAACATAGAAATACTCCACAACATAATGGATTTTATCTGAAATCGAATACAATAATTTAGGTGACTTATAGTGTGGTGAATTCTGAGACACAGAAGGTTTACAGACAGGTTATAAAAAAGTATGATGCAAGGATGCAAAACAACTGTAAAAATGTCACTGCAAGTTTTATTTGGATTGTACAGTTTCAGAGGTCCTCATAGCCCAGTATGTTTGCAGATTAAACAAACAAGCAAACAAACAAAAAGCAGGAAAAAAAAAACTTTAGATTTTTGTCTGGTAAAAGTAAAACAAATAAACTGGAAGGGTAAGGTTGTGTTTTGAGAGTTAACTTGGGTTCAACTACAAGATGTTCAAACTATGTAAATGGAGTCTAAAGATCATAAGGATAGGGATCTATATGCCCTTATACAGAGCACTCACTTAAAAAAAATAAAAATAAAAAATTCAAATTATTTCCCTGTTTTACAGACAAGTTGTTTATATCAAATTAGACAGATGGGGAATAGGCTGAGAAAATCTTGCTGGGTGCCTACAAGAAAGACATGGAAAGACTATCAGGTAGAGTAGTGTGCAAGGGGCAATGGTTTTAAACTAAAATAGGGCATATTTAGAATGTATATAAAGGAGAATTTCTTCACTCAGAGGGTGAAGAAGTTCTTCACTCAGGACCAGGTTGCCCAGAGAAGCTGTGGATGCCCCATATCTAAGAGTGCCCAAGGCCAGGCTGGATGGGGCTGGGGGCAGCCTGGGCTGGTGGGAGGTGTCCCTGCTCATGGCAGGGCATTAGAACTAGATGATCTTTAGGACCCCTTCCAATCTAAGCCATTCTGTGATTCTGTATCTCGGCATTAGAGCCCAATGGTACTGGTGAATGATGAAGAAAGACAGGACACATAATTAGGTTTTAAACTCTGGCAGATCAGTTTACAATCCAGTCCTCTCTCATAACTTTCCTACATCTAGCAGTTGCTTGGACAAGGTCATGGGCAACCTACTCTGTGTTTGAGCAGGCAGATTGGACCAGATGACCTCCAGAGGTCTCTTCCAACCTCATCCATTAGTCATTCTGTGATTCTGTGAGTTAAGATGATTTTCAGCTTAGTGTGATGGGCCATTTGTCTAATTTTTGAACTCTTTCTCATGTGTCTTATAGGGCATCTGGGAGCCCAGCTGGCTTCTGTGAAATCTATGAGGTGGCAAGTTTGCAAGACTTTGAGGTTTCCAACATTTAAGTCCGCCCCCTCTGTAAATCTAACCCTGCATATTTTGGGAGGATCAGATTTTGTGCTTCCAGAAACCATTCTTAAGTTTATTTCTATCTCAACAGAAACTAAATGTTAAAGGTTTGTTTTCTTTTGTCCCTTTCATACCTCTCTGAGCTCCTAATTTTCTCCAGTCTTCTGAACTCAAAGAAAGGAGATAGGTGGCTTGCCACTTTCAAATGTTCTCAGGAATGTACTTCACCAGTTGTTTTATTTATAATCACCTGCTGTTTTCTCCAGATTTAAAAGAGGAGTTTGTGTGTGCCATGCAGTGATCTTTTTAAGGAATTCCTGTCCTTTGATTTATCAGCTTTCAGTTACTGATACTATTTTTCTTACATTTTTGTTTGTGAACACAACATCTACTGCCATTGGTAGTGGGTGAGAAATCAGAGTGTTGATTTTGGGCAGGCACATGCAAGGGCAAATACAAGAAGAACATGCAGAGATATTAAACATTTTTTGAAAGGCCATGAAAGGACGTTTTGATGCTCACTACAGTCAAGCAGTGTTAATTGGTTCAGTTTCATAAATAAACGGTATTTGGTTTGTTACGTGAATTTTTCATGAATTGTTAGTGTATTTTGTCAAGCTGTTGAGAGAGTATTGCTTCCATCAGTGTTGTGCCTGTTCTGCAAAACAAGGTAAATAATTGATTTTTTTTTTTCTCCTTGCACACTAAAATGATTGTACAATACTAAACAGGAACAAAGAAACAAACAAATTACTTTTATGAATTTGCATCACCCTAAGAAAGAAAAAAAAAATACCTTTCTGCAGCTCATGTTACTACACCATGAATATCTCCTAATAGATACAAAATGTACACGAATAAAAGTGTTACTGATGGTCTTGCTTATATCAGCTCAAAGTAAACAGCTATACCAACAAAAGCACCTTCTTGCTTATAAAATCTTCTCCACAGTAGGGATGTTGCCAGAATAGAAATGATGAACACTCCCCCCCAACACAAACAATCCTCCCCTCCTCCCCCCATTCAAACCAAGTGAACACAAAGCAACAACAACAAAAACACAAAAATCACACTCTTAACTAGCAATCCTGTATAAGTAAAAGTTTGCAGCAACTCCTAGCTCTTGTTGCTAGTTGCTCCTTTGGAAATCCAAGGTCTTATGCTGAAAAATAACCCAGAGAACTGTTAATGACTCCAATTAAGAGGTGTGAATATCATTTACACCTATCTGTTCCCTTTTAGCAAGAAAAACTACAGCCAGAAACACAGGCACATAATCCTACAGAGAGCATTTCAAATAGAAAAGGTTGGATTTATTTGAATCCTACAGCTCCTTAGTCTGAAAAGGGGGAGAAGATACGTAGAGTATTTTAAAGGGACAAAAATAATAGTTCTCCTGCTGTGTGTTCTCACTTTGAAACAAATGGAAGAAAAAAGAAAAACAACAACAACAAAACAAACAAACAAACAAGAAAACAACAAGACAATGATTAAATAAAGCTCCAGAATACTGAAAATATTCTTTAGAAAAAAAAATGTAAATATAAACAATATGTGATTTAGAAATGTGAGCCAAAAACATGCTTAAAAAATAGACTTGTAGACTTTTCATTGATTTATAGCACTCACCAGTTGCTAATTTTCAAATTATGAAATTCTACTTTAAGATTTCACCTCAAATATTTTTTTTTCTCGTTTAAAACCATTCATTGCTTTCAAGTATAGAGGGAATATATAATGAACGCACTTTTCCAAAACAATGGCATTTCTTCTAGAACCAAATCAAAGTGCTTTAGGGTAAAAATAAGGGTATATTAAGATTGCAGTTACCCCTGTAAATTATCTAAACTTCCCCCTTCCCTTCCCTTCCCTTCCCTTCCCTTCCCTTCCCTTCCCTTCCCTTCCCTTTGTTT